>NC_035449.2:135233023-135438201 GCF_002127325.2 Helianthus annuus | reverse complement strand
TGCAGTTGCCTCTCCAGAAAATCTCTCTATAATCGTCCAGTTGCCTCACGAATACTTAAGCGTCTCAAAACACTTAAGAGGTTTGATTTAGTTTTCACATGGGGTGTTCGGGGCACACGACTACATGCATTAAGGGTCCTTATCCATGTAATTTGATGCAAAATCTCAAAGACGCCTAGATATATGAGAGTACATAGTCGTGTACTTCGATTGTAAAACTCTTCTGGTGATCATTACAAGTCATGCAACAAGATAATGAACTTTTCAGTTTGCACATCCGTACTTGCACATCCGTCGCAAGTTTTTTTTTAAGTTTATGTAATGTTTTTTAATATTAATGAAAATATTTTCTTATTTTATTTGTTAAATGTTAAAAAAAGAGAATGTTATAAAAAACAACTAAAATGGTGGGGGAGGATCATCCTCCCATTTCCATTGTTTTTGTGGGATGGACCATCCTCAAAAGGACTATGATGTGGCGTCTGGATGGCGGATCATCCTCCAAGAGAGGATGGTCACCATACCATGTAGCCTTAGGATTCTCTCATGCCTTTGTGATAACAATTTGAAGCATGTAGGTAAACAGGCCTACATGCTTATGTGATGTGCTGATTCTGATTCACATAGGTGTGCACTTGGAATTCTTCTTATTACTTCACTTATTTTCATCAGCATTATTCATTACCCACCCCTTTCACCATATAGTATATGTATAATCTGAATATGCAAAAGCCGAATAATACTTCTACCAAAACACTAGTGATATTAAACTTCTAAACACCCAAGGTAAAAACACGAATAGCATAGTGACTTGTAATTTGATAGCATAAGGTAAAAACGCAAACTAAAACACCTTATTAACTTGTGACCTGTAATTTGATCGCAAATGGCATAGTGAAAAGATCATATGGATTGCGCTAGATGGCTTGCATAGCTAGTTCTTAGGGTGGCCGGGGGTCCATTTTTTCGGGGCAGACTTTTTTATAAATTTTCTTTATGTATATATATTTTATAAAATAGAAAACCATTTAAAACTTATAACATGTAGGCCCATTAGAAACCTAAAGTCTTATAGTAAGTTAGGCCCATTCTCAAAACTTATTAGTTATTAGCCCATTGATTAGCCCAATACTCGTTTAAATTAATAAAAGAGTAAATTACAAGTTTTGTCCTTTATGTATGTCCCAAATTGCAGGCGCTGTCCTTTGTCTTTAAAATTGATGAGTTTTGTCCTTAATGTTTGCAAATCTTGCACGTTATGTCCTTTAGGCCAAACCCAGTTAGATTTTTTTTGTTAAAACTGGTCATCCAAGGGTATTTTAGTCTTTTTACCCCATTTATTTAATGGTATTTAAAAAATAAAACAAAATAACTTAAAATATTATTATTATTTTAACTCTATATATAACCTCCATCACCACCACCCTTCACCGCCACCAGCACCCTCCACCGCCACCTGCACTGCTAACCAAATAAAGAAAACAAAAAGTAAAAACCACACCTCACCAAACCCGTATATAACTCCAACTCCATCAAATTAAACCAAAACCTAAAATTCCATCTCATACCTCTAACCGCCATGAACGACGATCAAATCCCGTTGCTACACATCGATAACCTCAAGGTTCTATCACCCTTAGGCACAGGAGCTAAAGGCGTAGTCTTCTTAATACAAAACGATGCCGAATTACTCGCTTTGAAAGCCATTTCCAGAGCTTCAATCAAGCGTAAGCTGAACAACAACAACAACAACAACAGTGACGGAGCTGAGTACAAGTGACGGAGCTGAGTACAAGCGAATCTTCTTCGAGCAAGACGTATTGCGACGGTTTCAACACACATCTCCCCAAAAATCAAAAACCTAAATTCCAAATCAAAAACCCCCCAAAAATCCCCAAAACCAAAAATATAAAAAACCGACGGTGGTGGTGTGTCTCCGACGAGCTCCGGTGGCGGAGGAGCACGGCTGCGGCGGTGATTGTGGCGGTGATGATGATAAACTGATGATGATGATGACGGATAACCGACGGTGGTGGTGTGTCTCCGACGAGCTCCGGTTAGTGAGCCGGGTTTTATTTCTTTTACTTAGATCCGGCGGTGGTGGTGTGTCTCCGATGAGCTCCGTTAGATTTGGTGGTGATGATTGTGGCAGTGATGTTGGTGGAGGTGGAGTTGAAGGGGATGCCGGCGGTTGTGGTGGGGAGTGGTGACAGTGGCTGTGAAGGTGGAGGTGGAGGTGAAGGGTATGGAGGCGGTGGTGGTGCATCTCATCTCCTCCGCAGATGGAGAGAGAAGAGAGAGAGAAGAGAGCAAGAGAGAGTGAGGGAGGAAGAGAGAGAGTGCAGTTTTAATTTATTATATTTTCTATTTTTACAAAATAGTCCCAATCTATATATTAGTTACATAATAGCCCCTTAAATTGTGAAATTACAATAGTACCCTCATGTGCCTTGCACATGATCAGTTTTAACCAAAAAATCTAACTGAGTTTGGCCTAAAGGACATAACGTGCAAGACTTGCAAACATTAAGGACAAAACTCATCAATTTTAAAGACAAAGGACAGCGCCTGCAATTTGGGACATACATAAAGGACAAAACTTGTAATTTACTCTTAATAAAATACAAAAGAAAATTACCGCTAACAACACACAACATGGACGACGTCTGGACTCTGGACCGCATCGACCCAACCCCATAGACATCTACAACCGGCCCCACCCCATCGATAGTCCACAGCCCCCGACCACCACCACGCCGTCGACCACCACCGTCTATAAGGTATGAGTGTTTAAAAAAAACTATCTACAATTTAGCCCTAAAAAATTGTATAATTGTTATTTTTTAGAATTAGGTGTTATGTTGAGCTCTAATTGGGTTTATTTTTGAATGTTAAGCTCTAATTAGGTAAATGTTAAATGTTAATTTAGAATTGAGGTTTTGTTAAATTAGCCCAAATTGAGCCCTAATACTCTACTAGTCTTAATTGTTAATGATTTCAATTTGGATTTGTTTTTTTTTTTTTTTAGAAATTATGGCTCGAAAACAAGCATCTGGTTCTCATGGCCGCCATTAATGGCTTGTATAAACATTTGAGGCCGCCATTAATGGCTTGTATAAACATTTGAGTAGAAGTCAGCCCGTTCATTAGCTTGCTCAAAATTAGTTTGATATTATGGTTACTTGAGAATTTTCGGCATTTGATATTATTGTTAACTTCTTAGTAAGATTTGTTTAAAAAACATGCAAATTCATTATAAAAGAGACAACTTATCCAAACTCATCTTCGAGCTTAGGTTGAATATATGAGTCTAGCCAACTGGGTTTGTTTTGTATGAGCTCGGGTCCAAGTTAATGTTGGCTCCACTCAGCTCACACGTTGAACAACCTTGCCCAAGGTTACTGCCTAGTACACACTAATGATCAGTTTAATTAGAATATCTTGCAATTGAATTCCTTTTTTTTTTCTTTAAAAAACACCGGCCCATCTCTTAAATGAGTTGTTTTAAGAGTGTCATGAAATAATTTACCCTATACAATCCAAGTCAAGTTATGATTGATTTTATACTACACACAACTTCACCTCTTTTGCTTGAACTTAAAACTCCTTTTCAACCATATCCAAAAAAAAAAAAAAAAAAAAAAAACTTTTAGAGTACTAGAGAGCAGGCAATCAATCTTGCACTCCTTCAAGATCCATTGATTTACAACCGATATTGTCTTATAACCTCCCCCTCTATTAACACACTAACGTTCTGTCTTTTGTTATTATCCACTACATTGTTATAGTTTGTGGGTTTAGAGAGGGCGTGTCTCATATGTTTTGTTAATGTGTTGAGTCGACTTTACGATACATCTTAATAATTATATGAAACATAAATAACAACAAAAATTGTAATATAACACTTCAAAGGTTGGAAAGAGTTGAAAACACCTAACAATCTTTCTTGTAATCCAACTCAGTAGCCAACATATACAGCCGCATTAACTATGTAGCAATTATCATCCTTGTCTCCCATTTCTTCCACATGCACACCACTTGAGCATATCAATCCACCATCCACCACTTCAACATTCTCTATTTTCCCACTATCACATACAACAAATTAAATATAAATAAGGATCCGACTCGCTTATCATAGACTTCATATTAGCTCCCTAGAAACACGAATCTAGCACAACTTAAACGACCTCAAATACAAGCTTTACGTACAAAGCTTGAGTAGGCTCACAAGCCTATTATTTATATTGGCGTATTAATTTTTCTTTTATATAATGAATATGTAATTACATAATACTATAAGATAAAAATATGTAAATAATAATATAGACTTACTAAGGGAAAACAGACTTCACTTTCTCGATATCCAAAGTAGGCTGAAGAGATCGAGGAACTCCAAGTTTTATTTGTAGTTTCATTTGGTCAAATGAAATGCCCGGTATGGACCCTACAAAGATTTTTTCCACTCATAAATAAGAAAGAACAAAGGCTAAAACCGAAATTATTTAAAATCCGTTACAGTTGAAAATGTAACCTGCAATAACTAAAAGGCAGGATATAGATTACATAATATAACCACCAAAGACTTGAAGAGAGCATAATTGTCATTTTCCATAGTTTCTAACCACGTCATATTGACTCTTTTGGGACCACTCGACAAGAAGGGGGTTCACAAGTTAAATCGCAACAACTATCAAACCAGTTTAAGCATAGTCCCGTTCAAGGCTCTTTATACAAAGGTGTGTAGAACCATAACAAAACATGTATCGTAAAGTCAACTTAACGCATTAACAAAACATATGAGACATGCCTCTCCAAACCCACACTATAACAATGTAGTAGATAATAACAAAAGAGAAAGAACGTTAGTGTGTTAATAGAGGTGGAGGTAATAAGACAATATGTTCCTATATAATAAAGCAAACATTAGAACCCCCCCCCCCCCCCCCTTAACAAAACATATTGACTCTTTTGGGACCACTCGACAAGAAGGGGGTTTCACAAGTTAAATCGCAACAACTATCAAACCAGTTTAAGTATAGTCCCGTTCGAGGCTCTTTATACAAAGGTGTGTAGAACCATAATATGTTGGCTGGTGAAGTAGGAAACAATCAATTAGTGCTTACCATATTTTACCTAGCAACTTTTAATAGTGTTTGAGCCAATAAAGTAGAACCTGAGTTTACAACCTTTGGCCAACTTTCACTATCTGTGCCACAAAGCCCACAGACAACTCGAGATGGCAATTGGGCCGGGTATGACTAATTCCATACCGGGTTGTAAAATCTTGTCTCGTACCCGCCTCATTACTTATCGGGTATTTGTGAGGTTTTTACACACGGGTATCGGGTATACACGTTAGTGTTTTAAATAATTAACCGTGAGTTTTTCATGTATGTATATTTTTTATTTTATTTTATTACTTTATGTTTTTTAAATGTTCTTGTACAGTAATTTACAAAATTACTCTACAAGATCAAAATTACTCTACAGGATCAGTTTACAAAATTACTCTACAAGATCAAAATTACTCTACAGGATCATTTGTAGAGTAATTTTGAATTGTATGTTGTTTGATAAACTTGCAGGGTAATTTTGATTCACTTGTAAAGTAATTTTGATGCAGAGTAATTTTGATACACTTGTAGTGTAATTTTGATAATTACCCTATAAGATCAAAATTACTCTACAAGAACATTTTGCAAAATTACTCTACAAAAGATCAAAATTACTCTACAGGATCATTTGTAGAGTAATTTTGATAGTTACTGATAATTACAAAAATGCCACCGCGAGTTTTTGTCTTTTCCTTCAGTTCGTACGTTTTGTACGTAAACTTTATTTGTATTTGATCTTTTGCCATAACATATATTATGATATACGCAATTAGACGTGATATATATGTATATATATAAGTGTGTGCATATATATACAAATAAATTAATAAATTACAAAGAAGAAACTATTTCCATCCCGCTCAATAAAGGTGCACATTCTCTACCTACAGATGAACACTCTCTAAATGATTTTGGGAAGTAATTAACTGTGGCAAGTAGAAACTTGCATCATAATAACATTTGGGAGGAAAGTGAATTAAACAGGATGCACATAAAACAGCTTTTGAAAGATTTTCAAATCAAGAACATAAAACAGTTGACTTTTTTGTCACACTAGTTGATTTCTAATTTTATTTTTATTTTTTTTTTTTGAACGGCAACTCTATATCTATATATAATTATAGAAGAAAAACCAGCCAGAAGCCGGGACAGACAACATACACCAAACACAATTACAAGACAGAAAGTTGATTTCTATAATTCTATATATAGCACAAATTGGTACCTATTTTTACAAAGAATATTACCATTTTCCCATCCTCTTAAGGTTCAGGTTGTTCAACTTATTAATATCAACAAAACTGCAGAGACATTGATACTCTAGTCTTAGGGCTTACATAGCACATGCTATGTCTAATCACATAAATAAGGATACTGCAAACTGCAGTTCGGTCCAGACGTAGTAGCTAGCAATCAATTTTCCATCAAGTTAAACAAATTACAAGATACTTTTTACTGCCTCGAGTTGTTATAATGCACGTGTCAGGAAATTGAGTGTAAATAAATATTATAAATAACCATGGGAAAGATCATGTATTAACTGGAGAACAAATATTATGAGGTTACAAGGTAAACACTTTTTGAACGCTAATCATGTGACGAGCAGAATTGATGATAACGAGAAGAAACTTTTTAAGAAAAGAAAATTTAATTCTCGTTTAGCCTCAACATGTAGAAAATGTGAATTTAGAAAGATAAGTCGTAAATATTAGGAAAAAGTAGAATTCTACAAATTTTCTTTGGATCAAATTGAAAGTAGTATTTTACACATTTTCTTTGGGTCAAATTGAAAGTCAGAAGTGCAGTTGATATACACATGGAGCAATACATCAAGCTCCCAGTGAATTTGTCATATGGTAGGGGCTGACATTTCATTTGGCCCCTACAAACTTTTGAGAAAAAATTTCACTTCACTACATTAAGAATTTCCAATAAACCCATTTTCCAAAACTTAACAATATGCATACCTATTATTTCCTATATAACTTACAAAAGATATCAGAATATAGCAAGTACTAACTACATAAGTTCATTATTTTAAAATCCGTATTTTATACCGTACCGGATTGGGCTCAGAAACGGTTTAACCGGGTCTATCGGGCGTTTCAACCGGGTGTACCGAGCAGTTTAAGCGGTTCTACCAGACGGTTCAACCAGTACTACCGGCTGGTTTGAACCGGATTTTAAAACATTGCATATAACCTAGTATTTCCAAAAAACTACAGGCTTGATCGCATTGCTTAAATCAGGCATTCTGTTGATCCTAAGTGTGTAAAGAAGAGAAAACTGTGGCCTCGATCGCACGAAAATTGCGAGTTCGGGATTGTGAAATATCTATGTATAAAAATGATGAACATTTCTAGGCCCAAATTAACTTAGGGAACCCGGGGCGGTCCCGTGATGGACTTTGAAAACGCGTTAATTTATAACGCAACACCGCCGCCACCCTTTGAAAACGCGTGGTACAATTAACGCGTTACCACCAACACGCGTTGAACTTTCAAAAATTTGACCGTTGGTTGTGCACATGACCGTTTAAAAACGGTAACTTTAATAAAAAAAAAAAAATCCATTTTATCTATATATATATCCACATTTTAACCATTTTTTCATACACCAAACTATATCTTTTAAACCATTTTACACCCATTTCACCCAATTTTTTATATCTTTCTCAAATGGAATTCCCTACCGATTCGACGTTTCCGATGTCTAGCGATTCCGAGTCGTCTTCCGACAACGACACACTAAACTATTTTGTGTCGGTGTATAACGAGCTTGATGCCGAGTCGTCCCGCCCAAAGAAGAAGATGGTCGGCCGTGATCGTATACGTGCCAACGAAGTTTTGATGAACGATTATTTTGTGGAAAACCCGCTATACAATTCCGAAACGTTTAGAGATCGTTTTCGTTTACCCAAAGAATTATTTTTAAAGATTGTTGGAGACATCGAGGCAAGCGAGGGATGGTTTCAAGAAGGTTACGATGCGAGGGGCAAACCAAGTTTCACGCCGATTCAAAAATGCACGTCCGCCATTCGCCAACTAGCGACGGGTAACCCACCCGATCAATATGATGAATACCTAGCTATGTCTGAAAGAACTTCACGTGAGTGTTTGCAATTTTTTTGCAATGCGGTTATTAAGTTGTATTCTAGCGAGTTTTTACGAAAACCGACGAGCCACGACATCTCTCGTATTTATGCCGCACACGAGGCTAGATGGCATTTTCCCGGGATGCTCGGCAGCATCGATTGTACACATATCGAGTGGAAAAATTGTCCAAGAGAGTTGCGAGGGGCGTATGTGAGGGGAGACATCAAAAGACCAACCATCATACTAGAAGCGGTGGCGTCGAATGATTTATGGATTTGGCATTCGTACTTCGGTGTTCCAGGTTCAAACAACGACATCAATGTGTTGCACACGTCGCCGTTGTTCCAAAGCGTAACGGATGGTACCGCACCTTCCTCTCCTTTCTATGTTAACGGTCGACATTACAGACGAGGCTTTTATCTTGTGGATGGTATCTACCCGTCTTGGTCTGTTTTTGTGAAAGCTCCCTCATTTCCCGTCGAGGCTAAAGAAAAGGCGTTCAAAAAATTGCAAGAATCGGCAAGAAAAGATGTTGAGAGGGCGTTTGGTGTTTTAAAGGGTAGATGGGGTATACTACACCGACCGGTTCGTTCGATGACCAAGAAAGCAATACATAGCATAGTGTATGCGTGTATCATATTGCACAATATGTTGATCAAACACGACGGACGTGCAATATCCCCGGATTGGGTACCGGATCCTCCTACACAAGTTCAAGTTCCACAAGATATCCATTTACAATTGCGTAACGAAGAAACTCACTTTCGGTTGAGATACGATTTAATCGAACTAGTAGGTTCTCTAGGTTTGGAGTTTCCAGATTCGGACGAGGAGTAGTTTTTTTTTTTTTTTTTTAAATTGTATGTTCCTAGTATGTTAAATTGAACTAGTATGTTTTAAAATTAGTGAAATTTTTAATTTAGTGTTTTATTTTTATTTTCTAATTTAAAAATGAAAATTAAAAAAATTGGGAGGGAGTGATAGAATTCCATCACTAGTGATTCCACCCCTAGTCCATTTCTATCACTAGTGATGGAAATATGGTTGATGACATGGCATTAGTTGATTGGATAGTGGGAGTGATGGAATCCATCACTAGTGATTCCACCCCTAGTCCCCTTATAGCAATTAATATGAAGAATACCAAGTCAATTCACAAAAACAGAAGCCCTATAAACAAGTTATTCAATCTTCAAATTCATATTCATATTAATATAATAAAATCACAAACAACCAGTACCTCTACGGAAAGCAGGAATCGAATTGGAAGAAATCGCATCCCTACAAGCTTTCATTGCCGCTTTCGTAACATCCTGCCTGTTACAAATCAAATTACCACATATCAATCAATAAAACCCTAATCCTCAAAATAAGGTGTGTGTGTGTGTGTGTGTATATATATATATATATAACATTTATGTATTCAACTGACCCGTGCTGATCGTAACCGACTCCCATTTCAACAAACAATAGTGTAAGAGAAGAGTTCGGTACAGACGATTGAGCTGCGGTGGCAGTTAGTGACGTGGATTCTCCGGCGCCGGTGGTCGCCATGGAAATCGGTGGTTTTGGAGAGGTGAAAAGTGGAAATTGGGGATGAAATTGTGGAGATTTGCGATTTGTTTGTAGATTTAAGGGGAATATGAATGTGAGAAATGAAGTGTTGAGGATCATTGTTTGTTAGGGTTTTAAGTTGTTGGTCCGATGGAAATTTAGTTTACATCCATTTCCTTGAGTTCTGGTTGACAGGAGTTCGATACACTCGATGTTTTTGGTTTGATACAATTTTTTTACTATGTTTTTGAATTTTTTTTAATTTTTTTTGGAATATCATAGTGCATAGAAAAAAATTACATAAGAATGGTTACTAAACCATCAATAATCTATCGCAACCTACTTTTAAATATCAAATCCAATTCTATCAAAAATAAAAGTTTCGTTTCTTTGTGACGAGAAATCGTTATGCATGACCCTCTGCACTCTGTTCAGAAAACCAACAGGTAGCCAAAAGGTATCAAAAGCAAAGGGAATAAACGCATGTTGATTCTCAACACAAGTGTTTTCATGCTTAAAAACTTTCCCTAATTCTGCTTTCAAAATAGCCTGACCAGCCACGATACGATTTTCCCTCAGCCCAACAAGGGGGACACTCCTGTGAGGTCCATGCAAGCGTGTTTCCCTCCTACCTAGCCGAAAACAAGAACATCCGTCGGCCGCATAGTAGACCTCCCTTTAAGTGGGTCCGTCAGAAAATTCATACGGGCCTCTTTTTTGCAGATATTCCAGCTCGTTTAAGCACATCATATAGGACATCCCTGATCATGTCATGTTTTGAAATAACATCATGAATTCGGTATATATGCAAAACATATAGCTTAAGATTAAGATTGGTATCAGGCTTAATTATCGAAATGAAAAGCAATATATATGAATACAGGTACCCAAAATCGAAAACTATAGAACAAAATATTAGTGTGGATGTTGTTTTGTCAATATCAGTTATTTCGGTACGATGTGGATACAATACCAATAGTTAGTATAGTTTACCATACTATATATAAAATTTTATTTTTAATATAATTTTATTTTCAATAAAATTTATATTGAAAAAAAAATAAACATACTGTGGATTTAGAGTTTTTAAAAAATGTTAATGAACAAAATTAATTTAAAAAAAAAATTCAACTCAAATGATAAATAAAAAAATAATAAAATTTTATCTCCCTTTAACTAGTGCTATTTTTTTAACTAATAAATTTTCATTTTAGTCTTTATGGTTTGTCTTAAATTGTTATTTTAGTCTAAATAGTTTTTTTCTCTTCTGAGTTCCTGAGTTTTCCATTTTTTTTTTACCATTTTGATCAAGTTGCTTAACTCCGTCTAAAAACCCCAATTTTAACCAAGGGTATTTTTTGCCATTTTCATTATAAACTTTTTAACCTGCCACTTTAGTCCAAAACTCATTTTACATTAAAAAATAAAAAAAAAAATATAATGTTCACTCTTTTTTAACTCTTACCTACTTTATTTTCCACACCCAGCCCTCTATTTTAACTCTTACCTATTTTTGGTTTTCTAAAAATGTTTTCTTGTATAGCATTTTTCTGGCTTTTGGTCATCATGCGTATAAAAGTTTCACTTGAAAGACTGTTAGTTTCGAGTGCTTCACCTTGCTCAAAACATTCTTTTCTTAAAACATTTTTAAGGTAAAATCTTAACAGTCTTGGATAGATGAGAAAAGGATTGCAAGTTCCTCTCTTGATTGCCCTTAATTTGCTACCAAATCTAGAAAGAGTATCTGGGATAACTTATGATTTGAATTTCTCAAAATAGCATACCCCAAGTACTGAGTTTTTAGGGGTATTTCGTTAAAAGCAGTGGTTTTTGCAGACAGGCAAACCAAGAGAGTATGGAAAAAGAATTTCATTCCAGGTGAGAACTTTGGTTTGAAAAGTGTTGCTCCCACCATTTGACCTTCATAGCCCCTTTCTATGAACGCATTATGTAAGTCATTTTTGGGGTAAGATTCCATCAATGTCAAATCCTCTAATCGAAACATAGTGGAGATGGATTCTGTAGTGATTTCCACATGTTCTTTATTGATGGTGGATGTTATGAGAAAGGGTTTTTTGTTTTGTAGTGTGAGCTTTACATTTGCTGAAAATTCTCTGAAGGTTGATAGATAGATAGGGGAATTGGCGATGAGAATGTAAAGGTATTTTGATGAATTTATGATGTCAATGGCGGAGTGAAAATCCGTATTCTTGTTATGCTTACAAGATACGATAAGTAATTGTGAGGGGTTTTCAATTCAAGAGCCATGAATCTTTTGAAAATCTTTTATGCAAAAGTTCTTTTGATCGAAAACATAGTTTGAAGGAAGCAAGTTCGGAGTTTTTCTCTTTTGAAAAAGTTTTCATTTTAACAATAGATGTAAAACTTTGTTTCTCATGGGTTTTTATAGGGTTAATGAAACATGGATACTAGCATGGACAATGGTTACCCTTTTAGTCCACGTGGTCAGTTGCTATTGGTCATAGTAAACCTTTGTTCAGAAAGTGGGTCCGACAGAGGAAACCCTTTGAAGAAGATATGAAAGATCTGTTTTCAAAATATATGTTTGAAACCTGTGCTCAACAGACCTTTGAGCAACAAGATCAGTGTTTTGAAACATCTGTTTGACTCTTGGTCAACAGAGTTTTGAAAAAGCTCTGTTTGAAACCTTTGTATGGTTAAATAGAGTTTTGAGAGAGAACAGTGGTGAGTTTTAATGAAAACGGTGGCTATTTTTAACTTTTGTACTCAAATAGTGGTTTTGAAAAACAGTGGTTCTTTTTCCTTGAACAGTTTTTAAACACGTTTAAACAGACTTTTGAACCACGGTAATAGATGTTATACTCCTTTGAACAGAGTTTTTGTTTTTGATGATTTTATCAATCTTTTCTTAATTTTAAAATAAAAATTTTCATTTTTCTGATATTAAAAGAATATTTTAACAATAATAAAACAATAAAGATAAATTTTGGTGAATTTTAAAAAAACAATTTTCTTTCTTTTATATGGATAGAGATAGATGCACAGGTAACCTCTAGCACTTTCAAATTACTAATAGCGGTTCCTTGCCAATGGGGATGAATAGGTCATTCTTGCAGATGATCCAAAGCATTGTCTGTTTTGGATTTGGTGTTATCAACCACTGCAGTGGTTCCTTAGGTTTGGTCATTGGTCACAAGGAGTTTTTGTACAATCTCCAACAGGTGTTTTTGACTCTCTGTAAGTGCGTGCACACTTAGGTCACCTGGAAGTTGACCATTCCCAATAAGATGTTGATACCTATGTGGATGTCTATTTACCCTTGGTTTTGGGGACTATGGTATAGGTGTTGCATACCTATAAGGTACCCTGTTGCACGGTGGTTGCACATAGCCTCTTAGTAGTGGGTTTTGTGGTACAACAGAGGTTTGACCTGACCTTTGTGTAGGATGTTGATTCAAATTTTGTGGGTGAGAAACATAGTCTAAATCAACTCTTTTGGGAAAAGACTAGGAATTCCTGTTAACAGGCCCATCATCCTTTTTGAAGTTTATTTTCTTTCTTGATCCATTTTGATTTACATCATATGGTTTAAGAAAAGAACATTGTTGGGTGAAGTGGTTAAGTTTTTGATGACTGTCGTAAGGGTCATGCAAAAACCTAATTAAACTAAGTAGATAGCATACGTAGGGTATCGTATCCACAAGGAATTTGTGGTTAGTGTTTAACTAGAGAATTATTATATATTAAAGAAAAGCAACTCTTACCCATAATCCCGATTGCAAGTTTAACACAAAAACCCGTTTACAGATTCATAACACCACATAGACATGGCTTTGGAATTAATGACTTTGATTAATTATTAGGGATAGTTTTAAGATTCACTATAGAACCTAATAACCCGTTTGATTATACCAATTACCCACCAATTTACCACCCCGCTAGCGATGCAAGGAAATCGCCAATACACTTGATAAACGACAAACAATTCAAATATAATAAACGTTTCATAAAATCAACACAAGTGGTCAAGATTTACCAGTTAATAAGAATCGAAAAAACAGATTTAATGTGAAAATCTAGAAATCAATCATCCGAGGAAAGTCACAGAAGATAAAGGCAATGTCCTCCAAGTTTCAGATTCTAGGTTCACACCAAACTCAGTTTAATCATTAATTGGACACCACATAGACATGGTGCTGAAAAGTCGGTTAATTTAAGTGGTAATCAAAAACAGGTTTTTGCCATCAGATCTTTTAGAGTTCAATTACTCTATTTACTAATGTGAGTCAACCTACTCTATGTCACCCAACAAGCTACAAGGTCTTGTCATCAACCAAGCAAGTTGTAAAGCAAGAACTCAAAACACATACAAATAGTTTAAAGGGTAAATTATACTTTTCATCCTTTATGTTTGTATCGGATTGCAATGGATACCCTTTAACTTCAATAATTACAGTCACAGTCCTTTATTTGTAAAACCCATTACAATATACGTCCTTTAGCACTAACCATGTTAAAATTTTCAGTTAAATATGACGTGTCTTGCACATGAGGTTAACTTGGTAATTTTGCTATGTAAAATATATTTAAGAGATAAACAAAAATATATAAATCAACTGTTTTTCTCTCAGCTCCTTCTCTCTCTCTCTCTCTCTCTCAACCTTTTCAACTCCTCCACCACCACCACCACCACCCCAACCTCCAGCAACCATTAGCATTACCTTTCTCTCAGCTCCTCTCCCTCCCTCTCCATAATAATCTGCCACCGCCACTGTCACACCCCAACCGATGGCGGAATCATCGGGGCATGGCACTATGCGAAACAAATTGTCCAGAAGTTTCCATAACAATTATCATCACTATTTAGTTTAAATTAACACGTCCCATACTGTGTCCCAAATAACAAACAAATTATTACAGATAACAACTAGTCAAATATTCTGTTCCGACAACTCAGATTTAAATAAGACAAATAAATATTGTTCAAATGCTCCTAAAGACCCAACCTGACAAGATCTACAGACAACTATGCTCTAGTTGCTCTTTCCTGACAGACAACTATTTGTTGGGGGCCTCTAGAGCTTTATTCTAGCCTCGCTTTCCTAGCAAGCAAACATCTTAAACACCTGTCACATACGTTAAAATAAAGTCAATACATATAATGTAAAGGTGAGCATACAAGTTTGATAATAGCATATAGAGTTCGAATAGTTTACGCATAACCAGCACGTACACAGAGGAAAACGAAGCATGTTAATTATCGACATGGACCTATCGATACCAATGACTGCGGGTTGACCGTCCGAGACGGTTCGCAATACATGATTACCACCGTAATCCATGCAAGTAATTGTCCTTAACAACCCCCGTGTGAACGGGTGCTGAGTCCAAACTATAGTACTACGTCGTTAAGGCAGGTAGACAGCATTCCAAGTGTAAACACAATCAACAAGCATTCATTTAGTCACGTAATACATGCATATTGGTTAGCGTCCAAATAGTTGAGTAGTGTGATCAATTGTGATTTTGATAAGAAACGTATGTAACACCCAAAAGTGCTAAAAGCAAAAAGGGATCGAGTATACTTACAGCGATTGATTGATGGATTGAAGGGAGCGCTTGGGAGTAGGGTTAGCCTGAACAGTTCGATAGCATAACGATGAATAACACGTAGAGTGGAAACAAGTGCAAGTGGGTTGGACAGCCTGGTCGATCGAACAGTTGGTTCGATCGAGTGGGTTTGTTCGTTCGGTTGGACAATCCGTTCGGACAGTCCGTTCGATCGGCTGGACTGTTCGAGTGGATTGTTTCTTCCTTTGTGAAGAATGTGTTTGTGTGTGAGGATTTGAACTTTTGAAGTTTTCGTTGTAGTATTTGAGAACACTGAAGTGTTCTTACCTTTCAGGTCGATCGATCGAACGATCCGTTCGATCGGTCGGCATAACCGATCGGTTAGGAACTTCAGTAGTGGTCCTCATTAGGATGTCACTCGATCGAACAGCCTACTCGATCGAATAGCATTCTCGATCGGGTGGCATTCCTATACGACAACGGATTGAAAATCGACTAAGTGTTGAAGCATAGTATCTCATGATCCGAAGAGTAATGTTGATGAACAGCTGTTCGATCGAACAGTACCTCGTTCAATACCATACTTCATGAAATTGCTACGTGTGGGGCCATATACTAGCCGATCGGCTGGCCTGGTCGATCGGCTGGCATGTCCGATCGGTTGGGCTGTTTGTTCGAACAGCCTAACCGTTCGGCCAGCATCCTGACCTGGTCGGCCTGTTCGTCTAACACTTGGCTACCCTGATTATCTCGCATTATATTGAGGTAGTTTGACAACGAACTTAACATGGGGACCTTCGTTCCTACTTGTTTCTCCTGCTCGGACAGGAATCACCCAAGTCCGGTCAGTGAACGGTTCGGAATGGTGGTTTGACGTTAAACCCGAAGTCGATGAACCTCGTGGGTAGAGTCCGAATCTTGAACCACTCATCCACTAGAATGATTGGTGAGTTGACCCAAGCTCCGTTTCTACCTTTTCGAAGGCATTGAGTGTAAAAGAGTTGAAAGAAAGTTGGAAATCCTTCTTTCAATCCTTCACAACATGTAAATGTTTAGATCTTTGGTAGATCTTAGCTTGTTTATGTGGAAATCGGTTAGATCCGAGCTATTCAGGGTGGATTGAAGCCAAAACATGATGTTCTTGAAGAAAAACTATGATGACATCATCCAAGAATGCTTAGATCTTGGTGATTTCACGGTTAGAAATCAAAAATTGAAAGATAGAAAGGTGTAGGAGCATGTTTTGATCAAGAAAGTACAAGATTTAGGATGAAAACTTATCGGAATCGGAAGAAATCTGAGAAAGGAAGAGGAGCACGAGCTGGTCGGTCAGAGCTTTCCAAAAGTGGTAAAGAGTGACAATGACAACCCTATTTATAGGCTCCAAAAAAGGAAAGGGCTGGCCGATCGGCCAGGCTTCCCCGATCGGACAGCCTGCTCGATCGAACAGTCTGTTCGATCGGCTGGGCTGTTCGATCGGCTGACAGCCTGATCGATTAGCAGCCTGGTTCGAGTGTTCGGTGCGATGATTTTCGATATCTCGGTTTCGATTGAAAGCGATACGAGTATGATAGAATTCCCTATTCAAATTACTTTCAGTCCCAACTACTATATTAACATACAATCACCTATGCTTCACCCTATTCCTACGTTACCATTTGTTATAATTCGATTTCGGTTGTATTCGGTTTGAGTTTCGAGTTTCGATTGATCACCACACAAAACATAAAGTAAACACGCACAGGTAACACATAAGGCACACACACGTATAACAACAACCAAAGTTCGCGTAATTCGAGATTCGAGTTTGATAATAGTTAGATCGGCTTGATTACTGATTAGTTAACTTTATCGCATTGTTACTTCCTACTATTCACAGTCGTAAGTCGGTTCGCGTCGATCAAACATTCGATTGCTTCGATTCTTTCTGATTACAACACTTACTCCACATAATACAAATAAAACTTAAAATAGACTATTTACAGTCAAAGAAAGTCAAAGTTGACTTGGACTTTGACTTTGACTTTGACTTTGACATTCGAAAACACGGGGTGTTACAGCCTCCCCTTGTTTAGGGAATTTCATCCCGAAATTAGGCTCGAAGCTGCACAGCACCGTGAATTACCAATTTGACGCTTCAGATCTTCATTTGAACAACTGCGGGTACTTGGCCTTCACGTCGCTTTCGAGTTCCCAAGGGAACTCCGCGCCTCGTTTGCCTTCCCATCAGACTTTCATGATAGGGATGCGTGAGCGTCTGAGTTGCTTGGTTTGGCGATCCATGATTTCGATAGGCTTTTCCACGAAGTGTAGCGTTTCGTTGACCTGAAGATCGTCGAGAGGTACAATCAAATCATGGTCAGCTAGGCATTTTCATAGGTTCGACACATGGAAAGTCGGGTGGACGTTACTGAGTTCCTCCGGTAGTTCGAGTTTGTAGGCGACTTTTCTGATCCTTTCCAGAATCTTAAAAGGTCCAACATATCGAGGCACCAGTTTCCCTTTCTTGCCGAATCTGACCACACCCTTCCAAGGTGATACCTTTAGGAGTACGTAGTCGCCAACGTCAAATTCAAGGGGCTTGCGTCTTCTATCGGCGTAACTTTTCTGTCTATCCCTGGCCTTTGCCAAGTTGTCGCGAATCTGGAGGATTTTGTCAGTCGTTTCTTGTAGTAACTCGGGACCGGTTAATTGCGAATGACCGATCTCGTGCCATACAATAGGTGATCGACATCGTCTTCCATATAAAGCCTTGAATGGTGCCATTTGTATGCTGGCATGATAGCTGTTGTTGTTCGAGAATTCGACTAACAGTAGGTGTTTGTTCCAACCACCACCGAAGTCTATGACACACGCGCGGAGCATGTCTTCAAGAGTACGGATCGTTCTTTCAGTCTGTCCGTCGGTCTGAGGATGGAATGCAGTACTCAGATTAAGAGACGTACCAAGGGCCGCTTGAAACGTTTCCCACAATCGCGAAGTAAACCGAGCATCACGGTCTGAAATGATGTCACGAGGCATACCATGATTACAAATGATCTCGTCGGTGTAGATTCGGGCTAGTCGTTTTACCTTGTAGTCTTCCCGTATTGGCAAAAAGTGGGCTGATTTGGTCAGACGATCTACTATAACCCAAATGTTGTCATGACCTGATGGCGTGTGTGGAAGTTTGGTTATGAAATCCATAGCTATACTCTCCCATTTCCATATGGGAATTGGAGGTTGTTCGAGTAAGCCAGAAGGTCGTTGATGTTCAGCCTTAACTCTCACACAAGTCAGGCAACTTCCAACATAGAGGGCGATATCCTGTTTCATACCCGGCCACCAGTACTTGTAACGAAGGTCCTGGTACATTTTATCGGCACCGGTTTGAATAGAGTATCGGGACTTGTGCGCTTCGTTCATTATAATCTTTCACAAATTGGTCCGCTTAGGGATCCAAATTCGGTCCAGATAATAGAAAATCCCATCTGCCTTGCTTACAAGCTGAGCTCCATCGTGATAGATTCTCTCCTTCTTCAAGGTGCGTTCGTTGAAACAAGCATGCTAAGCTTCGCGGATAAGAGCTTCGAGGTTGTGCTGGGCTTGGGTATTGCGAATGCTGAGCAAATAACTCCGTCTACTGAGTGCGTCGGCTACAACATTTGCCTTGCCCGGGTGATAATGAATCTCACAGTCGTAATCGTTAAGAAGTTCTACCCATCGGCGTTGACGCATGTTAAGTTCTTTCTGATTAAAGATGTGTTGTAAACTCCTGTGATCGGTGAAGATCGTACACTTGGTACCATACAGGTAGTGTCGCCAAATCTTCAATGCAAAAACAACGGCGCCTAGCTCGAGATCATGGGTTGTATAGTTCTTCTCGTGGATTTTGAGCTGACGAGATGCGTAAGCTATAACCTTGTCTCGTTGCATGAGAACACAGCCAAGACCAAGGTTGGAAGCATCACAGTAGACAATGAAATCGTCGTTTCCGTCCGGCAATGTGAGAACGGGAGCATTGCAGAGCTTGCACTTAAGGGTTTGAAAAGCAGACTCTTGTTCAGTTCCCCAAACAAAAGACCTGTCTTTATGAGTAAGAGCGGTAAGCGGCACAGCGATCTTAGAGAATCCTTCGATAAATCGTTGATAATTGCCCGCCAATCCAAGAAATGATCGGACTTCAGACGGGTTCCTTGGCGTAATCCAGCTTTTAACTGCTTCAATCTTCGCGGGGTCGACATGAATACCCTGACTATTCATGATGTGACCTAGAAACTGAACCTCCTCCAACCAGAATTCGCACTTGGAGAACTTGGCGTAGAGTTGGTTCCCCTGGAGTAACTCGAGAACCAAACGTAGATGTTGCGCGTGTTCGGCTTTCGACTTGGAATAAATCAAGACATCGTCGATGAACACGATGACGAAACGGTCAAGGTAAGGCTTACACACGCGATTCATCAGATCCATAAAAACCGCGGGTGCGTTGGTTAGACCAAAGGGCATAACAACGAATTCGTAGTGGGCGTATCGAGTGCAAAAGGTTGTTTTAGGTATATCTTCCTCTTGAATGCACAACTGATGATAGCCTGAACGTAGATCGATCTTCGAAAACACTTGGCACCTTGCAGCTGATCAAGTAAGTCATCGATTCGAGGCAATGGGTAACGGTTCTTGATGGTCAGCTTATTCAATTCCCGGTAGTCGATGCACATCCTGAACGATCCATCCTTCTTTTTGACGAAAAGGACTGGCGCGCCCCAAGGAGAGGTGCTTGGGCGAATAAATCCTTTTTCAAGTAACTCCTGGAGTTGGTTCGAGAGTTCCCTCATTTCGGATGGTGCGAGTCGATAAGGGGCTTTAGCAACAGGGTTAGCTCCAGGAATAAGGTCGATACGAAAGTCGATATCACGACTTGGCGGTAGTCCGGGAAGGTCATCAGGGAATACCTGAGGAAATTCACGAACCACTGGGACGTTTCAACCTTATTTTTCTTTTCCTTCTCTGCTACTACAATGTTGGCCAAGAAAGCGCTGTATTCCTTGCGGAGATACTTGCTAGCTTGGACGCATGACATAAGTTTAATACCCTTCGAAGCTGTTTCACCGTACACACATAATAGATCACCATTCGCGAGCGAGAATCGAATCATCTTTTCGAAACACACAACTTCAGCATGGTTTTCGCGAAGAAAGTCCATGCCTACTATGACGTCAAAACTTCCGAGTTGCATGGGGATAAGGTCGATTGGAAAGATGTGATTGTTGAGCTGGAGGGTACAATCACGAAGAACAGAGTTAACAACGACGGTTCTTCCAGTAGCAACTTCGACTTCGAATGACGAGGGAAGATAGGAACGCTTCCGACTAAGGAGCTTCTCGAATTCAAACGATACAAAGCAGTTATCGGCTCCAGTATCAAACAAACATGATGCATAAATACCATTCACAAGGAACGTACCATTAACCACATTGTTGTCAGCCTGAGCTTGACGGGCATTGATGTTAAAGGTCCTGGCACGGGCTGCTTGCTGTTGCTGCTGAGGCCGCTGCTGCTGGGGTTCTTGTTTCACAACCCTGTTCGGGCACATGTTTGCAAAGTGGTTAGGGTCACCACATGCAGAGCAGACTCGAGCACTAACCGCGGGTGCTTGAGCTGCTGGCTGGCCTTGAGGGGCTGGAAGTAGAGCTTGGTGAGCGGCGGCTTGAACTGGGGCTTGACGGGGACCATAGCGACAGTTCGCAGTGAAGTGCCCGTAGAGGTTGCAGTGGGCGCAGAAACGACAGGCGATTCCCACCGGATGATGATATGAGCATGTTGGGCAGAGCGGGTGGGGACCTGTGTAAGCGCGCTTAGCTGGCGGCGCATTGATCACTGGAGCTTGTCGGTGGTGAGACTGCTGCTGAGCCTGTACGGTTTGCATAGGAGCAGTAGTCATTGTCACAACACAGTTCTTGTTGCTGGAGCTGTTGTTGTTGTGCTTCTTCCTTCTTCTTGATGACTTGGAGGGTTGAGCAGTGGTGGTGTCGACGGTTGACGTGGCGGTGGCTTGGTGCAGAGACTTGGTATGCTTATCCCAAAAACCAGACTTTACCCGCTTGTCATTGATCTCAGCGGCAAGCAGGTAGGTCTCTTCAATCGATGATGGCTTGGCGGCGTGAACGAAATCGGCAACACAATCGGGTAGAGCTCAAATATACTTCTTGATGGCCATGTCTGACGTCTTGACTTGATCGGGACAAATGATGCTGAGCTGTTTAAAGCGGGCAGTTAAAGCAGCGTTGTCTCCATCCTTCTGCTTTATGTTCCAAAACTCGTCCTCCAGCTTTTGGCGTTCATGGGGAGGGCAAAATTCATCCATCATGATTGCCTTTAACTCCTCCCAAGTCAGCTCATAAGCTGCATCATTTCCACGCTTGTTTCGTTCGGCCGTCCACCAGTCTAGAGCTCGGGACTGGAAGACGCCTGTAGCATTGAGGGTGCGGAGATTCTCAGGACAACCGCTTAGGCGCAGAGTGACTTCAGCTGAATCGAACCATTGAAACATGGCGGTAGGGTCATCTTCTCCGGTGAATTCTTTGGGTCCGCATGCTTTAAATTGTTTGAAGCTGAAACTAGTCTTGCTGGCATCCTTAGGAGCATCGATTCGCGACTCTTCAGACGACTTGCTGGCGTTTTCAAAGACATCGCTCACAGCTTTTGCCACGATCTTGGCAATGATAGTAGCGAGACGCCTCTCTCTCTTCTCCTGGCGAGTAAGCGGGGTTCGGTGTCTAGATGACGACATGGTCTGCAACAGACATCGTCGTATGTCTCAGACAAAACAGATCGAATCTCACCGCACACGTCTACTATTTACTAAAGCTTAGAATCACGTCGAATCACGCATCACATAAACATATAGGCACATAACCACAGATTCACGTAATCACAGAAGCACATAGGTACGTAGAGCACAGAGACACATAATCACAGAAGCACATAAGCACATAGGCACTTAATCACGGATGCAGTTAATGTCACGTAATTCTCCTATCTACACATAGTAGCACATACAATGTCCTGACTGCATCTAAGTTTTGCGAGTTATTCGAATATGGCGATCGCGAATAGTATATCGAGATAGTATCGTATAATCGTATAGCATGTCAAGTATAGCATAGTATAGTGTATATCCTGACATAGTATCGTCTAGAATTGCAGCGACTTGTTACCGTTTAGAGGTAGAAGAGCAATGCGAGTCGTGTGTGTCGATCGAAGTGATAGCAAAAATCGAACGAACATCAAAATAAAACACATAAACAGGTAATCACACATAAAACACATAAAATCAACGAATCATCAGAGTCTGCAGTTGTGGGCTTGGAATCGAAACACATAAAATCGAGAAATAGATTGTCTGCGGCTACTAGACATTGACTACCCAAAGCGATTCGACTATTCATGATAGACTTGTCGTCACTTTCCAACTTTCGGGATCGCGTTTCTGCCTCGATTCTTGGGCATTCAACACGTATTCCCTAAATCATACTCGTGAGTTCAGGTCGTTGGAGTCCGTCGAGGCTTTGGTGAGATGAGTAAAAGTTGGAATAAGTTGCCAAGATTCGGGTTTCACCCCTGTCTTAGCAATTTCTTCCTTGTTTTACTAAAATTTTGAGGAGACTGAGCAGATAATTCTGTCGAGAGTTTGCGGTTTTCACACCTATTCTCGATGAATAATATCCCCCCACTTGTGAATAAATTGCAGACTGAACAGATAATTTAGTCGAGAGTTTGAGGCTTTCACACCTAATCTCGACCAAATTACTCGTTCGGTGTCAGATGATTAGGCGATAGCAGTGTAGTGCAAAGCAAGAATAATGAGGCATATAAGCTTGGTCTGTTGGTTCCTAACTATAGTCTAGGTCTCTAAGACAGCGACCCGGACTAGGTCGTGTCCTGCCTAATTCCCTATAGTTATGGCTCTGATACCAATCTGTCACACCCCAACCGATGGTAGAATCATCGGGGCATGGCACTGAGTGAAACAGATTGTCAAGAAGTTTCCATAACAATTATCATCACTATTTAGTTTAAATTAACATGTCCCATACCGTGTCCCAAATAACAAACAAATTATTACAGATAACAACTAGTCAAATATTCTGTTCCGACAACTCAGATTTAAATAAGACAAATAAATATTGTTCAAATGCTCCTAAAGACCCAGCCTGACAAGATCTACAGACAACTATGCTCTAGTTGCTCTTTCCTGACAGACAACTATTTGTTGGGGGCCTCTAGAGCTTTATTCTAGCCTCGCTTTCCTAGCAAGCAAACATCTTAAACACCTCTCACATACGTTAAAATAAAGTCAATACATATAATGTAAAGGTGAGCATACAAGTTTGATAATAGCATATAGAGTTCGAATAGTTTACGCATAACCAGCACGTACACAGAGGAAAACGAAGCATGTTAATTATCGATATGGACCTATCGATACCAATGACTGCGGGTTGACCATCCGAGACGGTTCGCAATACATGATTACCACCGTAATCCATGCAAGTAATTGTCCTTAACAACCCCCGTGTGAATGGGTGCTGAGTCCAAACTATAGTACTACGTCGTTAAGGCAGGTAGACAGCATTCCACGTGTAAACACAATCAACAAGCATTCATTTAGTCACGTAATACATGCATATTGGTTAGCGTCCAAATAGTTGAGTAGTATGAACGATTGTGATTTTGATAAGTAACGTATGTAACACCCAAAAGTGCTAAAAGCAAAAAGGGATCGAGTATACTTACAGCGATTGATTGATGGATTGAAGGGAGCGCTTGGGAGTAGGGTTTGCCTGAACAGTTCGATAGCATAACGATGAATAACACGTATAGTGGAAACAAGTGCAAGTGGGTTGGACAGCCTGGTCGATCGAACAGTTGGTTCGATCGAGTGGGTTGTTCGTTCGGCTGGACAATCCGTTCGGACAGTCCGTTCGATCGGCCGGTAGGTTCGGTAGGTTCGATCGGCTAGACTATTCGAGTGGATTGTTTCTTCCTTTGTGAAGAATGTGTTTGTGTGTGAGGATTTGAACTTTTGAAGTTTTCATTGTAGTATTTGAGAACACTGAAGTGTTCTTACCTTTCAGGTCGATCGATCGAACGATCCATTCGATCGGTCGGCATAACCGATCGGTTAGGAACTTCAGTAGTAGTCCTCATTAGGATGTCACTCGATCGAACAGCCTACTCGATCGAATAGCATGCTCGATCGGGTGGCATTCCTATACGACAACGGATTGAAAATCGACTAAGTGTTGAAGCATAGTATCTCATGATCCGAAGAGTAATGTTGACGAACAGCTGTTCGATCGAACAGTACCTCGTTCAATACCATACTTCATGAAATTGCTACGTGTGGGGCTATATACAAGCCGATCGGCTGGCCTGGTCGATCGGCTGGCATGTCCGATCCGTTGGGCTGTTCGTTCGAACAGCCTAACCGTTCGACCAGCATCCTGACCTGGTCGGCCTGTTCGTCTAACACTTGGCTGCCCTGATTATCTGGCGTTATATTGAGGTAGTTTGACAACGAACTTAACCAGGGGACCTTCGTTCCTACTTGTTTCTCCTGCTCGGACAGGAATCACCCAAGTCCGGTCAGTGAACGGTTCGGAATGGTGGTTTGACGTTAAACCCGAAGTCGGTGAACCTCGTGGGTAGAGTCCGAATCTTGAACCACTCATCCACTAGAATGATTAGTGAGTTGACCCAAGCTCCATTTCTACCGGTTCGAAGGCATTGAGTGTAAAAGAGTTGAAAGAAAGTTGGAAATCCTTCTTTCAATCCTTCACAACATGTAAATGTTTAGACTTTGATAGATCTTAGCTTGTTTACGTGGAAATCGGTTAGATCCGAGCTATTCAGGGTGGATTGAAGCCAAAACATGATGTTCTTGAAGAACACTATGATGACATCATCCAAGAATGCTTAGATCTTGGTGATTTCACGGTTAGAAATCAAAAATTGAAAGATAGAAAGGTGTACGAGCATGTTTTGATCAAGAAAGTACAAGATTTAGGATGGAAACTTACCGGAATCGGAAGAAATCTGAGAAAGGAAGAGGAGCACAAGCTGGTCGGTCAGAGCTTTCCAAAAGTGGTAAAGAGTGACAATTACAGCCCTATTTATAGGCTCCAAAAGAGGAAAGGGCTGGCCGATCGGCCAGGCTTCCCCGATCGGACAGCCTGCTCGATCGAACAGTTTGTTCAATCGGCTGGGCTGTTTGATCGGCTGACAGCCTGATCGATTAGCAGCCTGGTTCGAGTGTTCGGTGCGACGATTTTCGATATCTCGGTTTCGATTGAAGGCGATACGAGTATGATAGAATTCCCTATTCAAATTACTTTCAGTCCCAACTACTATATCTAACATACAATCACCTATGCTTCACCCTATTCCTACGTTACCATTTGTTGTAATTTGATTTCGGTTGCGTTCGGTTTGAGTTTCGAGTTTCGATTGATCACCACACAAAACATAAAGTAAACACGCACAGGTAACACATAAGGCACACACACGTATAACAACAACCAAAGTTCGCGTAATTCGAGATTCGAGTTCGATGATAGTTAGATCCGCTTGATTACTGATTAGTTAACTTTATCGCATTGTTACTTCCTACTATTCACAGTCGTAAGTCGGTTCGCGTCGATCAAACATTCGATTGCTTCGATTCTTTCTGATTACAACACTTACTCCACATAATACAAATAAAACTTAAAATAGACTATTTACAGTCAAAGAAAGTCAAAGTTGACTTGGACTTTGACTTTGACTTTGACTTTGACATTCGAAAACACGGGGTGTTACAGCCACCATTTCAAGCCATCACTTCCGCTTCTCCATCTCAATTTCTTTATCTTCTCTGTAACAATCGGCCACCACTATTGGCCTCCTGAAACACCTAAACCCACCTCCCCGCTAAAACGCACATGAAAACTACCACCATTTCCGGTCACCACTTCAGATATAACCCTAGACTTGAACAACTTAAGTCAATCAGAACCCTAGATTTGAACCAAAATAGTATGATCTATATCTTATATGTTTTTCGGCGTCTTCGATTTCATCTACAAACATGTGGAGTCAGAAGTAGAAAAAAGAGGATAGCACTTTTGGGTTTAACAAAAGAAGAGAAAAACAAAAGAAGATTACCACTACCACCACAGGAGCCACCATGGCTGCCACTTCTACATCTGGTGGAGATAGTGAGACTATTGTATTCACTGTCAATGACATGGGTAATTTTTTTGTTTAAAGAGGAAGTTAACGGCTTTTTGGACAAAGTATTGTTGCAAAGACCAAGATCCACAGTTACAAAACAGAGGAGAAAGGTGGGTGAAGTAGAAAAAGCCGACCTTTTACTCATGGCTTTATCGTGTGGATCGATTTACTATAAGAAAATGAAATTTAATTTATAAGCATTTGTGTTGTTTTAAAGATTCAACTATAAGAAAATGAAATTTAATTTATGAGCATTTTGTTAAAGAACAGAGATGTAGTTGTTAGCTAAAGATTTGTTTTGTTGTTTCATTTAAAATTATTTTGTTTGTTTATGTTTATGTTTTTTTATCTAAGTGCAAGAACAAATCAACCTCTTAATTACACAAATTAGTCCTTGAATAGATTAAAAGACTAAATTACCCTCATGTGCAAGGCACATGACTTACTTTACTGAAAATTTTTACATGGTTAGTGCTAAAGGGCGTACATTGTAATGGTTTTTACAAATAAAGGATTGTGACTGTAATTATTGAAGTTAAAGGGTATCCATTGCAATCCGATACAAACATAAAGGACGAAAAGTGCAATTTACCCTAGTTTAAATAAACCAACACATCAAATTGTTTATAGACGTCATCAATGTCAAAAACAAATCCAGACATGATTAAACTGAGAAAAGTATTAAACCGTACGCTTGAAGAAAGCCACCTAAAGGCTCATGCCTTGAACCGTGTACAACCTTCAAAAGGCGGTTGCCTTCCGTGTGCCCCTCAACTGTTCCTTCAGCCGTCAATACTTCATCCCTCTCTATCTTGCGATCCCCTCTTTTTATAAAACAGTTGTCGTCAATGACTTGGAATCCCGTTCATTTAGTGGGCTGACATATTATTAAATCATGCTGCTCTTTTTCTTGTTGTGGACCCAACCCATTATTTTCTTGAACCGAATTGCACTTATTTGGTTTTGACCTGTGTAAGCCCTGTAAGGCCATATAATTGAGTAGGTTTACGCTTATCTTTATCTAACACACTTATAAGTATTGGACTTAGTTTTCTAGTGGGATTGGGTTAGGCCATGTGGGCCGAGTTTTTTGTAGACCCTATATAAGGATATGTTGTATTCATTATTAGGGTTAGACATAATAAACGAATTAGAGAGAGCTTGGGAGGCGTGGTTGTTGGTTGTTTTGCTATTCATTGCTTTGTACCAGACAATCCTAAAGATTGTGTGCAAGTATCTTAATAACAATCGACACTTTTGCTCTTCTTCTACACCTTTCTTTGTTAACCGCACTTAGAATTGTGTTTGTGATATCCAATTGATAGTTCCTAGACTTACAATTGGTATCACAGCCTAATAGTCTTTCAAAGGCTCGGTTTGTTGGATATCATTCGAAGAACAAGAGAACTTTTGTTTGCAGATTCATCAGCTCGAAAAAATTTAATAAATTTCGAAGAATAATCAAGAACACGAAGAACATCTTGAAGGCTCGGTTTGTTGGATATCATTCGAAGAACAAGAGAACTTTTGCTTGCAGATTCATTAGGTCGAAAAATTTTAATAAATTTCGAAGGACAATCAAGAACACAAAGAACATCTTGAAGATTGGAAAACAATTCAAAAAAATCGTATTTTGATTTGTTTTGGGGAAGAATTGACTGTGTTTGCATGTTTTTCGGGATTATAGGAGGAAAGGATCAACATAAATTGATTTTCGAGATCATTCCTTGATTATTGGGATTTAAGTTGGTGATTTGTTACTAAAATCAGCTGTGTACGGTTTAAAATCTGAGTGTGCGACCTGGTTAGTGTGGGACCTGGCTAGTATGCGGCCTGGCTTAGTGTGCGACCTGGCTTAGTGTGCGACCCAGTGTACAGGTGTGCGGCCCAACAGTCAGTGTGTGGTCCAACTAACAGTGTGCGGCCCAAACATTGAAGTGTGCAGACTAACTGGATTGTGTGCGACTGACTGGACTGTGTGCGACTCAACTGGACAGTGTGTGACTTAAATGGACTGGAACCTTATCTTTCATTTTACCCTTATCTCTATTTTCAGAAACGGATGCTTTAACATCTGTTTGAGAGTTGGTAAGAGGAATGATTTTATCTTGGGTGGGTCAAGCCCATTTAGGTTTGTAAAATCAATGGGCTTGAAATTTTCCTGAACATCACATTCGTCTCATCAAGTAGGTTTGAATTCAAACTTTAGTTTTTCAGCTTGAATGGAGCTTAGTGGCTTTTAAGAGCTATTTTCTTGCCACTAGGTTCAGTAATTTTTATTTCTTCCCCAGTTGATGTGGTTGGTATAACCTCCACCATCTCAGAGTCAATGGAAGCTTTGGTTTCTTGTTCTTGGTCATATTTTCTAAAACCAACCCCAAACTTCACATTGCTCTTGATTTGTTTATCTAGAAGCATCTCATAACCTTGACAGGATTCAACCCATCTTTCATAGGTGATATGTGTTGATTCCAACTCATTTTTATAGTTTTGATATTTTTCTATCATTGACTGGAGTTGGTCATTGGTTATGGATGCTTTATGTTTAAAATGTTTTTTCAATTTCGATGAAAAGGTAATTATTCATCTCAAACCCTAGATCTAGCATCCGGAGCCTCTGATTCATCGATTATCAGCTTGAATTGGATGTGTAAAGCGGTTACGTTACTTTCAGCGGTTCATGTTGAAGCTCAGGATCAGATTTATCAGATTTCAAATCTGAGATCTGAATCAGATTATTATCATAACTTGTACACTAGATTATAGTCAGAAGGTTCTAGATCTGTTGAATCTGGTTTCATCAGCGATTAAGCAGTTAGTTGGGCGTCATCTTCTGTTGGATATGAGCCTTCGGTTGATTAAACCGTTCGGTGACGGTCAGATCTCGTCACCGGAGAAACTGAATAAAGCAAAGGATGCTCTCATCAGATCTCTTCACCTAGATCATAAGCAAGATGAGAAAACTCAACGTGTAAAGGATTTGCTCGAAGAACTGAGTGACGTCATCAACAATACTCTGGTGGTATGATCCCGGTCAACCGGTTTGATCCAAGATCAAGGAAGTTTAAATTCGTTGACTTACCAATCTCAGGCGGAATGGAGACTGAATGATTTTGATAAATTAGGTGGTGGTGGCAGCAAGAAGTGGTGGTGGTGGCAGGATGAGGTAGTGGTTAGGGTTTTAAGGTTAAGAAATTGCGGGAAGATGATGTGTACATGCCATTTTTTTTTATTTATTAAACATTTAAATAAAAGTATGAATTGACCAGAATACCTTTAAATGAATAAACTTAATTGAAAATTTTAATTTGGTTAGTGCTAAAGGACGTACAGTGTAATGAGTTTTTCAAATAAATGATTGTGACTGTAATTATTTAAGTTATCCGTTGCAATCTGGTACAAACATAAAAGACAAAAAGTGTAATTTATACCCTATTAAAACTATATATAAATTGAATTCGAATTTCAAATCGATAATCATAAATTCGTATTCGATTATTGGACCCGAATATGAATCAACTCAAATTCGAACGTTGATAATCAAGAATTTGAATCAAAACGAATTTCGAATTTTTCGAATTCGAATCGAATCGATAATCATAAATTCGTATTCGATTATTGGACCCGAATATGAATCAACTCAAATTCGAACGTTGATAATCAAGAATTTGAATCAAAACGAATTTCGAATTTTTAACATCCCTAGTTGGAGTCACGCAACATTACCTTTGGAGCATAGCAAACGTTTGTGAAATGATTAGTGCAGCAGATACCCGAGTAGATTTAAACTTGTAATTTATATATGGTGTGTTTTAATGTACTATCATCAGAAGTAAACTATTGCTTATACTGTAGTCTCACGTGACACATGACTCAGAAATACGGCTATTTTGATAATTATGATATTGAAACATGAATTATGAATTCGAAAATTGTAATACAAGGTCTTTGTATTCACAAAAAAAAAAAAAAAAAAAAAAACACTAGTCCCTTTACATCAAAAGAGGCCGTTAACGAATGGTGAAGCTGAGTTTGCTTACAGATAAAGAATGTTTAGAAAGCAGTAGACCTACACAAGACCTTCTGTTGTTGCTGGTTTTGGCACTGCTCATGGCACGTCGTCACTTTATCACGCAGCTCTTGGAACGCCCTCATCGTTTCAACATCAAATCCGCCAGCAAACTGTCAAATACCCGATCCAAAACATCAATTTCAACATGAAAAACGACTGATTTCCGCTTTCAGTTTGATCAAACCTCAAAGATATATGCAAAATGGGCATTGTAGTTACCTGATGTACGCGAAATGCAAACCGTACGCCTTGAATTATCAACTCTTCTTCTTCTGGACCGCTAACTATCTCGAGCTCTGCAGATACTCTTCTCATGTACTTCATTGCTAGTTTAACCGATGCAAGTTTGATCTACAAGTATGCAAAATAGTGTCATTTCTTGTCCAGTTTTCTACTTTTTAAAAGTCACAATGTTGAGGCAATGTACAAATGATCATGCATAAGGTACACGTGATCATAGCAGATTCCAAACACTCTTCCCTACATGGGTATTATAAATGAGTCGTGTTTGTGGGCTAGTGAGTCAAAAACTTTACACGGACCCTAAATTGTGTCACACATGAACATGAACACGACATGTGTTTACCCAAAAAAACTTATTCTTTCTATACGTTAACACTAAAAATTTTGATATTTTATTTACAACCTAATATAAAAACGTGTATAAAACTACGTATAACACAATAGCATAAAATATGAGTTTAAGGTATTGCGTAACAATATTTCTTTTAAATTACCAACAAAAAAGAACTGGTTAAACGGATCAACATGCAAACCTGCAAGGTCAACCCAACCCGAACCCGTTTAGCTAAACATGTTCGACCCAACACTAGTCCAGGCCCATTTAGAACTAAAAGTTGAAAGTTGAAAAAAGCAATCAATGTACAAGCTTTGGTGCAGGATGTACAAGTAACAAACATCCAAAAAGGGAAAAAAGAATCCAAGCAAATAAATCTCCAATGGGGTGTGTGTGGGGTTTCACTTTCACGTGTAATCTTACAGGTGGGGGACCTTTTTTCCTGAGCAAAATCTTTGCAACATTTGTTGGCATTTTGTAAGTAAATCAATATCCTGTTTTTGTTTTGTTTATGTTCTAATGCTTGATTGTAGACTGAGCCCCATGGAACATTTAGGGACCACTAACACCTAATTTCTTGAACAATCTACCATCAAACATGCATTTACAGTAATATTTAAGGTGACCCGTGCTACTAGATGTCGTAAACAGGCAAGTCAATACGGGTTGAATAACTGGCTAAAAGAAATCTGACCCACATTAACAATTTAACCTCACCCAGTCACCCCTACAACAGTTGGCTACCATCAATATGTTCAGATGTTAGTCTTAAGAGTGTTAATTATTTCGGGCCATTCGAATTGGGGTCTCAAATTTTAATGATTTGATGATGAATTCGAATTAAAATTTGTAAAACCAATTGGAATTAAAAATGTAAATGTTAGAAAATGAAAAAAAAAAACCTCCTAACTATATAAAAATAAATGAAATAGGTATGCACAATTTGAATTCAGATATTGTACTCGTCTTGATTCGAAAATCACAAATTTGATTTGAAATCCGAAATCTAAACTTGAATGGGTGTCTAACCCGATTGGAAAATTTAAAAACCAAATTTGAATTCGTAACTTCATTTTCTGTTCAGTTTGAATTTCGATTTTTTGAATTCAGTTAGATACGCCTTCTTTTATTAATTTATATCTCAAATGGCAATTAAGATTTGCGTGACTTTCAACTTGTTTGACCTGTTCGATGTATTTCCATTTAACATTAAGATCTACTTACTAAAAAAAGGAAGTTCAGCAACAAGTACCTGAGCTACAAATCCTGTTTCTTGCATCCAACACATTGGAATCTGAAACACCTTGTATCTTGTTGAAGCAGATTCTCTCATTCTTGATAAATTATACACTCCATGCTCTAATCTATTTTTCATCAAACAAAATAACCATTAAAAATCTTATAAAAATAAAATTTAAAAAAATCAGAAAATTAAGAAGATTCATACTTCTCAAACAATCCTTGCATTTTCTTGAGAGCAGAACTACAAGGCTGTCTTGGATCATCATGAAACGATGATGCCTCCGATTCAAGCTTCTTGAGATCACAATACCCGAATGCAGCTTCTCTTAACGCGTCTGCTTTGCGTTCAGGCCATTCAAAGTGTTTAAGAACCGCCCGTTCGTCAACCAGGTAAGACAGTTCGTCATCCAGCCATTTTACGAAGCGCACAACATCCTCAATGTCCGTAAATGATGCATTCTCGACTTCTTTTATCAAAGATCTTATGAAATCACCTTGTGTTTCCACATCCGTCTTTATCTGTAACAGTTTAAAGACAGGTTAACCTAAACTCGTGTTCATAACTCGATCTAATACACATTTGATGTTAATCAATATCGTAACCAAGTTTCAATATTGTTTCAATAAAAGCTACTAATGTTTTTTAACTAAAAAAACACTTACATTTTTCAAAATCAATACGGTAACCAAGTTTCAATATTGTTTCAATAAATGCTACTAATGTTTATTCAACTAAAAAAACACTTACATTTTTCAATATTTTTTCATTGTTGTGATTTGTTAAACGGTTAAAGTAAAAAAAAAAAAAAAAACTAGACAGGACACTTACAAAACTTGTTCATATCTTATATCATGTTAAATAAATAATCATCACTGTATAATAAATTAATAACCAATTTCATTATTATTTTATTTAGCTCACTCTCTTTAAACAAGTTATTAACTTGTTTACAGAATTTAAAAAAAAAAATTGGAAGATTTTATAAATTAAATTTGAAATTCTTTTTGCATAATTGTGTGGAAGGTACTGTTTTCAACGCACAGAGTACAAGTAACTAAAATTCAAAATGTCGAAGTTACCCCTTGGTCTGACACATATGATTTGAAATCCAACGGTCATATCTATCAACCATCAAAAAACCATTTATTACAAACTCACTTGATGACGTGTCAAAGGGCAAAATAGTAATTAACCACACCTACTCTACCAACGTAACTTACAGCGAGCAAATGCGTCGACCGGTTCTCAATCTCTCCGATCATATCACGTGTATTAGCGGTTGACGACAGTGCATCGGCGGTGGAAGATCCGTTACATGATTCCCGTCGAGACTCTCTCCGCATCAGAGAATGATAAAACTCCACTACCTCCGGTACTCTCCTCACCTTCGCCGGCAACGGCTTTACACTTTTAGGCGGAGGTGGTGGCGGCGGCGGAGCTGCAGATTTAGCGGTTTTCGGTGGCGGCGGAGGCGGTGGCGGCGGTGCCGGATGAGCTAGTTTCGCCATCGCCGGCGGAGGTGGCGGCGGAGGCGGAGGAACCGGGGGTTGTTGCTCAGGCGACGATGACGTCAGCGGCCGTGGAGGCGGTTTCGGAACCCTAGGAACTCGAGAACGATTTACAGATTCTGAATTCATATCTAACGAATCACACCGAGAAAGCCTCGGTAGATTATCAATTTCTACCAGAATCGACTCTTTAGAGTTCGATTCTGTATAACATTTGGGATCATTAACACTTGTATTACTTGTAGTAGCAGCATTTGCTATCGTATAGCCTCGTTTCAGGCTTTTTGTCGTATGAGATTTACCCGATATATCTATCAGTTGTTGCTGAAACCGTTGCGAACTAGATGTAGCAGCCTGTTGTGCCTCCAACGCCTTCGTTCTCGTTTCAAATTTTTCCAATTTTAGCTTCTGTTCGGTTAATTCCAAATGCAATATCTCAACCTCTTGTCTCAACCTCTCATTCTCCGCTTCCAAACACTGAATCATCTTTGACGAGCGGTTTAACTCCGCATCTTTCTTCAAGATCTCATTCTCAAGAATCGGTAAAATCGCTACGGATTCTTTAAGTAATTTCTGTTCAAGTAACTCCGTTCGTAACCGCGACTCGCGTTCTCTCAACTGTTCCACTAACTGCAACAGCTCCGCCACGTCAGGCGGCTTCGGCTGCACCTGAGCCGACGAGCGTGGGAAGTACACTCCAAACGACCGTGAAAACACTGCACTCTTTTGCGATGACTTACCTCCGTTACTGGAACCGGTTGACGGTGACGGTGACGGAGATGAATGATGGCGTTGCTGCGGATAATGATGCACTTCTGTTTTGGAATTCAACGGTGATTTTTGTAATCCTATAGCTAACTTTACTTTTCCGGCCACCATTGTTGAATGAATTGCATAAAAGAATCTATAATGTATAGATTTATTTAACCTCTGATATAGAAAAAGTGAGTTGTTAGGGTTGGAAGTGAGAGTGAAGGGGGTGGGGGTTAGAGAGAGAAAGATGAAGAAGATGATGATGATGATAGAACTGGTTGGGTACGATTGGAAGGTAGTGAAAGAAAAAATGAAAGTAAAAAAGATGGCACGAATAACGAGAAACGGTCATATGTGGGTTTTTTGGGTTTGAATTATTTTGGTAAGTTTAATAATTGAAAAATGAAGGTAATTAATGAAGGGGTACTATTGGTATGTTGCTACGCGCCAAACATGTTTTGAAATTAGACTTGAGGTGCATGTTATTATTATTGTTGTCTTATTTACTTTTTCTTCTTTCTCTTTTTCTTACCTTTACGAAAAATAAATACATGAATGTGAACTAGAAGGAATATATCAATAGTGATATATTGTATATTGTAAAAGTATCTAATATAAAAAAATTGTTAAAAATATGTAAGTTGTAATAAGATACTTAATCAATCTGTTTGATTTTTATGTCGATTTAATAGGTCTAAAAATTTCTGAGCTAAGTTTGAACTCTAATAAACTTGAAGTTGACTCGTTTAGTTTCTAAGAGCTTAAGTGTGGGTTGTTGATATTTTCAGCCTTCTCGAGCTTTACTCAGATTCAACTCATTTCTTATTTATTAATTAATATATATTTTTAGTAATGTATCTACACAAATTATTTTTATTTTTATATATGTTTATATATAAAATTTGATAAATATTATAAAAACTTCATATTATTTGGTTATTTGTAAAATCTCACTTGTTATGTATATATATATATATATACATATATATAATGTAAGTATCTATAGAAAATCCATTTTAATTTAGAAAACCCGGGAAACTCAAAGCTCCCGATGTTTTTTTTTTTCTTGAAAAAATTTACACTTGTTATATACATGTTTTTAAGGGTTTTGGGCAAAAAAAAATCAAAAAAGCGCCGAGTAGATATTTTAAAAAAAAATAAACAAGTTTTGGTGTAACACATGTTACAAATATGTCAAATGAATGTAACATGTGTTACACCAAAACTTGTTTATTTTTTTTAAAAATACCTACTCGGCGCTTTTTTGATTTTTTTTGCCCAAAACCCTTAAAAACATGTATATAACATGTGTAAATTTTTTCAAGAAAAAAAATATCGGGAGTTTTGAGTTTCCTGGGTTTTCTAAATTAAAGTGGGGTTTCTATACATCTTTCCCCTATATATATATATATATTCAGGGGCGGACCTAGCATATAAGAAGGGGTAACCTCCGCTGCGGCTTGGCGCTCCGGCGGTAGTGTAAATTTTGGAAAAATTTGACGTTTTTACGATTTCGCTACGGCTTTTTTATAAAACGTTATGGCTTGGCGGATTTTCTAGATCCGCCACTATTTATTATCAATGATAAGAATTATCATATTTATATTAATAACCAGTTATTTAGTAGGGGTGTTCAAAATATCATTATCCGAAAATTCGGCTATCCGACATTCGGATCAGTGGCGAAGCTTGAAAAAAAAAGTTCGGGGGGTCGAAAGGTAACATACCTAGAAAAAAATTTCTATCGCGTAGTTTTGAGGTGTATGTTCAGGTCGAACGTCGGTGATTCGATTCGGGTCGGGTCGGGTCGGGTCAAACATTAATATCAAATAAAAAACGTTCTCAAACATAAAAAAGAAGTTATCATTTTATTCTTCCCCATAACATAATCTAATAACAAAACAAGTTAATGAATCACTCTAAATTTCAAACTCTAATGTCTATCAGGGCTGCAAACGAACCGAACGAACACAAACAAGACCTTTTTCGTGTTCGTTTGTTAAGAAATATGTGTGTTCGCGAACCATTCACGAACACTTATCGAATGAGATTTTATGTTCGTGTTCGTTTGTTAAGGAAATGAACTTGTTCGTGTTCGTTTGTGTTTGTTTGTTAATTTTAGGCAACGAACGTTGACGAACACAAATGAGCACAACAAACTAATGTTCATGAACACAAATGGAAACAAACGAACACAAACAATCGTTCATGAACAGAATATATAATACACCGACACTTATTAGATATTTAATTTTGAAGTATTTAAATAAATATAAAAACTAAAAACACTAATGAAGTATCAAACACAAACACAAACGAACACGTTACCGAACGTTCACGAACATAAACGAACAAACATGACCTTTGTTCATGTTTGTTCATTTAACTAAACGAACTAAATTTCTTGTTCGTGTTCGTTTGTTTAGTACACGAACGAACATAGACGAACTTCCCGCCGAACGGTTCACGAGCTGTTCACCAAACGTTTGATTCGTTTGCAGCCCTAAATTTTCTATCTAAATCAAATCACAATAAGATTAAACAAATAAAATTAGACATAGTTACAGAAAGACTCAACAAGTTCAGGGCAAAAATTCGGACCAATTTCACCCCTAATTTCAACCTAAATCACATAAATTGCAGCTCTAAATTAAACCTAAAGATAAAAAAACACATACCTTTACCCTTATTGAGTTTGAAGAAGTCGAACAAGAGTACAAAACCACAACAACGAGCAACGTTTTGACTTCTTTTCTCGAACAAGAAGCTGAAGTCGAACAGTTCTGGAACCTGCGTCCCCCCCCCCTTTCTGCAGTTCTGGCTTGTGGCTTCTGTTCTTCTGGTCGATGTCCCAAAGTAAATGAATTTGGGTTTTTTTTTTTTGATAGGGTAGGCTTTTAAGTTGGGCTATATAATGATTTAATTTGGGTTATATAATATATATTCTAGTACTCTACCAAATATAATGATTTGGGCTATAATATTTGGGCTAATTAAATATTTTATTTGAGCTATATAAATCAAAAAATTAAAACTGGGGGTCGAAAACGTATATATCTAATTTTTTTATAAAACCAGGGGGTCGAAAGCGTATATACCTACAAAATCCTATATGAAACGTACATATATAACACCACTGATCAAAAAGTTCGGGGGGTCGGGCGCCCCTCCCCGCCCCTTAAATCCTACGCCCCTGATTCGGATATCCGAATTTTTCGGATTCGGATAGTGATTTTAAAATATTTTATATATTCCGGATATCTGAAATATCCGAAATATAAATAAATTTATTTTTGGATATCCGAAATATCGGGTTTAAAATAAATAAATAAAATAAAAGTTAAAAATAAAATAAATAATTGGATATTCGGATATCCGATTAACTATCCAATCGAATATCCGAATTTCGGATACAGATCCAAATAGTGAAACCAAGTATTCGAAATTCAGATATCTGGTTTTGAACACCCCTATTATTTAGGCTCGCGAATCATAAAAATTGTTATGTGAATATCAAAACCCATGTTCATGCATATTTACTAATTGAGCTTTAAAGGGTTGAGCTCCTTTAAGCTTGGCTTATTGCGAACTTTTAATAACCCGTTCTTTGTCGTTGCAACCCTAAAGTTACACGTTGTGGTTTTTTTTCCTCCTTTTATCATTCATTGCCACATCAGCAACATATCATCATCTCCTCCATCCCCAAACCTATGTTATGGTCATCCCCTAATCAACTCACTTTGTTCATATTTTTCTCACAATTAACTTTTTTAGTTTTGTTAAACATTAAATAATAAATAAAACTTTTTGTTAAATTGTTTTAAAAAAGTACATAATTAAAGAAAAACTACATTTTATAGAACAACAAGATATATTAGATAGAAAAGGCCAACGAAATGTTGTATACAAGGTGTCGAATCCTCAAATAATCTCAGTTGTCTAATCAAAGAGATTCGTCGGACTGCTCTCAATTACCGGAATATCTATGCAAAACAAAGCATCGTTAGCCTAATCACGGAGGACCCCGGAGGGGAATTCGTGATCAAGATCCAATGTGAGAGTAAGAATATGCCGGGATGAAGAATTAAATTCCGACACAATAAATTGGTCGGAGTAAATGGTGTGAATTTCGTATTAGTGTATTCAATGCAAGAGGAATGATTTTTCTTGTATATCCAATAGTATCAATTTGGGATAATCTGGAAACAGATAATTTGAATAGTATTGGTTTGGTTTGGTTCTATACTTATTTCTTATATTTTCCGAGTTCATAAATCATGTTTATTTATTTCTCTTTAGATGGGTGAGGTTCCAAGTTCATAGAGTACTTTTTAAATGTCATTTATAAAATCACCTATCTTGCAAGTTTCAAAAAGTGGTGGTAATTTTTTAAGCTAATAGATTTTCTCTAATATCTCTATATGTCTATATGTTCTTTAGAACTTACACACACACATAGTTGGTATGACAATTCTCTATTTTGAAATGGAGGTAAATGATGTTAAACACATCTTTTTAGCGGTTCAATTGATCTGGCAGCCATGTCGATTATATAGATCACAGTGGTGGTGGTTTGGCTCATGTTTGGGTTCCGATGGCTACAAATGAAAACGGTCATGGTGGACTAGCCAAACGTCGTTTCATAACATTGTTAAACATAATTTACAACTTTAGTGTTTTACCACACTTGACCCAAACCATTTATTTTGGATGCAATTTGCAAATTTTTACTTCTAACAACTTTACACTTTTTGATTCTTTTAATCATTTGTAACCAAGTTGTTTGAGTTTCTTGAGGAAAAGAAAAGTACATCTTAAGGGGTAAAAGGGGGCGACCGACCCCCTGAACTTTTCGCTTAGTAGTGGAGAGTATCTAGTTTTCGTATAGAAATTTTTGGGTTTATATGTTTTCGACCCCTCGATGTTATAGAAATTTTTAGGCCCGGTGACTTCTACCCCGCGGTCGGAAATCTCAAGGTTCGCCACTGCATCTATAGAACCTCGTGGTCAGTTTGACTTAGTGGTGCTCCTCTTGAAACCTTCCATCAAACTTGTGCAGAAGTTAATCCACATCTTTACAAGTGATGACATGGGTAGCTCAGAGCTTAAAAAACTAACTTAGGTGTAATACAACTTGAAAGGTTAAAAGGTTAAAAAGGTTCAATTGACGACCCAGCTTGGTGAACAGTAAAAAGCACGAGACAGGGTCACGTCCCATCACACTTTACGTGTGACATCCTCACCCAGCCGCAAAAGAGAAACATGTGGGACGAGGCACTCTTTTATCTGCAGGTTAAAGCCTTCAACCTTTCAAAATGGGCAACCCCCTATCTGCAGTACCGGATCACTTAGTCAAAGGTTTCTTATTTGAGGATTACCTTTCTCTATAAATGACCACACCTAGTCACTTAACAAGACATTCCGAAATCTCTGACTCTCTCTAGAATATACACTTTGTATGTTCTATTCTTCACATTCAATACAACTATCACATTGCATGCACAGAATCTGGGTCGAGACATTCTCGGCCTTGAATTCCAAGCAATTGGTAATAGAAGTGATCTCACCCTACGTATTGCATACATAGGGTGACTTGTAACCTGCGTTAGGCAAAACAAGACTCTTGAAGCCTTTTGCCTAACCAGCCTCCTCACTATACTTGGTCTCACCTTTGTTGTAGCAACAACGAGGTTTGTAATAACCATTAAACCTGTAACTAATATGTAATTCTTATATGAAATTTTCATTTATTTATTATTTGAACTTTATGGATACTCTCATATTCATGTGTGATTTACCATGTTATGAGATTCACAATTGTTTGTTTATAGGTTAAAGTTATTGTTAGGAGATAGGAATTGGGTTTATAGAATTTGGTTTCCAGTAAAAATGGGAAGGGACAGATATACCTATAGGGTATGTTTGGCAAAAGTAGCTGGTGGTTGGTTGTTGGAAGCTGGTAACTAGTAGTTGTAGTTTTTTAGATATTTGGTGTTTGGTAGAGTAACTGGAGCTTTTAATAAAATGTATAAAATGACTAAAATGGACATCACTAAAATTCTAAAAAGCTTGTACATGAAAAAGTTCATTATCTTTAGAGGTTAAAATAGTCATTTTTCCCTAAAAACTTGTAGCTCCTTCTAAACGCTACTAGTAGGATCCTTCAACCAAAAGCTTCAAGCTCCTAACCTAAAAGCTTTAACTTCCTTCAACCAAACAAATTTTTTTTATTGAATAGGAGCTTTTTCTTAAAAAACTTAAAACTAGAAGCTCCTAAAAGCTACATGCCAAACATACCCATAGTGTCGAAGGTAAAAAAAAGGGTTAATGGATTTAAACACCCCCAACTATGGCCATTTGGCCGCTGGCACTCTCAACTTTGACTTTGGCTCACACCACTCCCAACTTAGCACATTGATTGTCATGGCACCCCCTCGTTAAATATTCACTAACCAGGTTAGTAAATTTACCCTATGTGGCAATTTTATCTGATGTGGCATGTATGATGTGCCATTTAAATCTGATGTGGCCAATTATTTTTTTAAATAAATCTATATAATAATTATTATATTTAATATATATATATATATATTATATGTGTATTTATGTATGCAGAGCCCCTATCTCTCTCTAGTTCTCCTATTTTCTGTACATCTCCATCTCCCTCTCCCTCTCTCCACCAACAACTGCCACCATCAACCATCACCGCCACCACTTCCTCACCTGCTAACATCCACCCCAGATCTGAAACAGCCACACTACAACCGCCCCATCAGCATGTATATAAGCTCCATGTCCGCTCAAAACAGCCACACTATATGAATCTGTCTCTGGATAGCGTTGACCCGGACCCAAAGCAAAACAGAATCGAACAAGGCTCCACCTCCACCATACGTCGTTGCCGCTACTGCCTTCGTCGCCATCATCGGCCGACATATCCATAGGCCACCACCACCACCACCGCGGCTCCACCTCCACCACCGCCATACGTCGCTTGTGTCTTCACCGTACGCCACCACCAACCGGTGGTGGCCGTTTAAATGTTCTGCAACAGGAGGGTGTCGGAAGGGGGTATGGCCGGCTGGTTAGTCAGAGTAGAGAGGGAGAACGAGGGGTATTGTGTGGAGGTTACATCGGAGGATGGCAGCCGGCCGCTAATCGGCTCCGGGCGCCGACTACCAGACACGAGAGAGGGGTGCTTGTTTTGAGTGTTTTGCCTGATTTGAGGTTCAGTTTAATGATTTAGGGATTGATTTAGGTTTTATAGGTGGGTGGGTGTGGTGATGATGTAGAGGTGCAGCGGTGGTGGGCGGTGTGGTGGTGAAGGTGGAACTGTGGTGGTGATGGTGGGTGCAACGGTTGTGGTGGTGAAGGTGATGAAGGTGGAGGCGTTAAATAATCACTAACCTGTTGAAGGTGGAGCTGTGGTAGTGACGGTGGGTTGCAACTTGAGAGATTGGGAGGAGATGATAGAGAGAGAGGGGGGATGTTTAAGTACAGAGGAGAGAAGATTTATATATTATTTATTTAATTTTATTTTACTTGAGTTCCACATCATCTTGCTACCTCATAAAAAATAAGCCATATCATCAAAAATTGAACATCTAAGCAAAAAGAACTAACCTGGTTAGTGAATATTTAACGAGGGGTGCCATGACAATCAATGTGTTAAGTTGGGAGTGGTGTGAGCCAAAGTCAAAGTTGAGAGTGCCAGCGGCCAAATGACCATAGTTGGGGGTGTTTAAATCCATTAACCCAAAAAAAAAAAAAAAACGAACAATTTATCATTTGTTATGAATTATTATATATTTATTGTGTGACTATCCATATATACTTAACTTCCCATCTTGTAAGCCTATAAATAGAGGCATATTGTAATCCATTTTAGATATGAATAAGATATATCCATCTCCCCAATCTCTCTTTCTTATTTCTATAATGTTAATAGGCTAGTTGTTACAAAACACGTTATCAGCACGACTTGTTTTTAGAGTTGGATCGTATTATCACAAGCGCCATTGCTTTGGATCACACCATCGTAAGGTATAATATTTTCTCACCATTTTATCATTATTCATTATTTTCTCATACATAATCCATATTGTAATTCATACTATTTTGGGTCGTGTTAGAGACTTGTTCATACTATCCATCGTAAGGTCTAAAAAAAGTGTTTTATTTTTATTTTAACATTTAGGTAATTATTCATTTAAGTAAAACGATTTACAAGACAAATATAATTGGTGCCATTTATAAATGGAGGTTTAATAATCTTTCAAAATTTTCAGTTTTGTTGTTTGCTTTTATTTTTTTTAGATTATTTCAATCAATTTTCTTGAGTTGGTTGTAACGAAAAATGATGTTAGAAATTATAAATTTAATAAAAGTAAAGGACAATGCATGATTAAACTAACGAAAAATTACACTCTTTTGACATATTACTTAACACTTCTAGAATCTCACACCAATTTTTAGGTAAATTAATTTTATTTTTTCATTGTTCTTCATGCTTTTAAGTTCGAAAACATGATCGCCAAAGAGGATGAATAAGTTTGGTTGTTTGTATTGGGTGAATGCCCTAGAGACACTGATAATTGACATGCATGTTTTAGGAATGGTATTTTTGAAAGAACGCGTGTACTTGTGATTTGTACATTGGAAGTTGAACAAGTGTTTGGTTTAATTCTCTGTGATTAGAAAGTCAAAACATTTTTAGTCACAAAACATACTAATTAACGAAATTTAAATCCTTCTCACATAAACTACGTATAGAATTTCCGCTCTCACCTAAACGAGCACTAAACGGGTTAAAGTATCGAATAGTGGTAGTAGAACCAGATTCATTTTTAATCCTAAACGGAAACGTGCTTCTCAAATAGTCAAATCTAGTACCCGAGCTTTGACAATTCCATTTTCTTTTCGGTTTCTTTTAATATGTTTTATTAAATGACAATGAATTTGACAAATATGGGCTTTAAACCCTTTTGGTTTTTCTTATCTCCGTTAAACATTACTTTTTATGATGAGATAAAATTAGGATATGATATATAAAAGTTTATAATCTAGTTTATAATCTGATGATATTTGTTAGGCTTTTAGCACTAATTATGTTAAGTCGTGTGTTTCATATATTTAGTTACCTAGAGATATAATAAGTTGGTAAAACTTTGTTTTGTCATTTTTATATAAATAAAGTTTTTTTTTCTTTTATTGTAATACAATATCAATAAACTATACAAATAGCCTAATATACATAATTATCTTAATAATCTTGTTTTATTTATAGTGAGTAATTGTTATTACAAATTATATTATTATTGGTTTATAATTTGAATAACATACATCAATCCACGTGTATTTCTTTAATATAGTTAATCATGTCGAACCTTGCGAAGCTTGAGTTTATGGCTTTAGACATCACTGGAAAAAATTTATTTGTCATGGGCTTTGGATGCTGAAATCCATCTAAATGCCAATAACCTTGGGGACACAATTAAAGAAGGAAATAAAACAAGTACCCAAGATAAAGCAAAGGCAATGATTTTCTTACGCCACCATATTCATGAGTCATTGAAAAATGAATATCTCACTATCAAAGATCCACTTGTCCTATGGACCAATTTAAAAGAAAGGTATGACCATCAGAAAACAGTAATATTACCAAGAGCTCGTTATGAATGGATTAATTTAAGGTTGCAAGACTTTAAGTCTATAAGTGAGTATAATCTTTTAGAATCACGTCACAATTGATTCTATGTGGTGAAAATATTACTGATAAGGAGATGTTGGAAAAAACATTCTCCACCTTTCACACCTCAAACATTGTCTTGCAACAACAATATCGTGAAAGGGGCTTCACCAAATACAGTGGCTTAATATCATGTTTGCTTGTGGCTGAGCAAAATAATGAGCTACTAATAAAAACCATGAAATTCGTCCGGTTAGTACAACCCCATTCCCAGAAGTGAATGTGGCAACATATAATGACCAAAGTGGAAGTCACGGACGTGGTCATGGCTATCAACGTGGACGTGGGCGTGGTCACGGTCGTAGTCGTGGTCGTGGTCGTGGTCGTAGACATGCATATGGTCGGGGGAATTATCAGGGTGTTCAATTCAAAAACAGAAGAACCCACCAGAAGTTGGATGATAATGAAAAGAAATCCAATGATGAAAGAGGTAAAAAGAAAAGTGGAACCTCATCTAATGCATGCTATCGATGTGGTGGTAACAACCACTGGGCTGGTACATGTCGTACAGCCAGACACTTAGTAGAGCTTTACCAACAATCTATAAAAGACAAACAAAATGGAATAGAGACAAATTTCACATATGAAGATGGAAATGTTGATGTCCCAAGTGGTGAAAAGGACCATACTAATGCAACTAATCTGGATTATGATGATTCCCTTATCGAGCAAGCTAATTTGGATTCTGGTGATATCATGGCTGATACAAACCAGTTGGATGCTTGAAATTTTCCCTATGCATGAATGATTATATTTAAAATTATACTATTTCCTTGATGTTTTATTAAGCCATTTTGTTTGGGATTTCGTTATGTTTTGTTTTGAAGTATTTTGGGGGCACTTTATGGAATTGTTATGTTTGAATCATATTATACTTTTATTTATGAAGCTTTGTTTTGTTTTGAAGTATATGGAGTATTCAACTAAACTTTATATTAATGGTGAAGATGTATGTCTAATAGACAGTGCTACTACACATACAATCCTAAAGAAAAGGGACTATTTCTCTAGTTTAACAATGAAAGAGGCAAGCATTGGTACTATATCTGGTAAAACAAAATTAATTGAAGGCTTTGGAGAAGCATATGTAGTTCTATAAAGTGGAATTTTGCTCAAAATTAACAATGCCTTATTTTCCCCACTATCTCAAAGAAATCTAATAAGCTTTAAAGTTATTCGTCTAAATGGATATCATCTTGAGACTATATGTGAAGGACATGATGAGTACCTTCAAATCACAAATATTATTTCGGGAAAAAAACACATATTAGAGAGATTACTCGCATTTGCCTCTGGTTAGTATGGTACTAAAATTGGTGCAGTTGAATCAAATGCAACCATAAACCAAAAGTTTATGGACCGAGAAAATTTTATCATTTGGCATGACCGGTTAGGCCATCCCAGATCAATAATGATGCGAAAAATTATAGAAAATTCATGTGGTCATTCTTTGAAGACCAGAAGATTCTTCAATCTAAGGATATTACATGTGTTGCATGCTCACAAGCGAAGTTAATCACTCGCCCATCACCAGTTAAGGTAGGGACAGAATCCTTGAGTTTTTTAGAAAGCATACATGGGGATATATGTGGACCCATACACCCTCCCAGTGGACCATTTAGATACTTTATGGTCTTAATTGATGCATCAACTAGATGGTCACATGTGAGTTTACTATCAAGTCGTAATATGGCATTTGCATGACTACTTGCTCAATTAATAAGGTTAAGAGCATGTTTTCCTGATTATCCCATAAAGAAAATTCGGTTGGACAATGCTGGGGAATTTATATCCCAAACCTTCAATGATTACTGCATGTCTATTGGCATAAGTGTAGAGCATCCAGTACCTCATGTACATACGCAAAATGGACTTGTTGAATCGTTTATCAAGCGACTTCAAATGGTTACAAGACCAATGATTATGAAATCAAAACTACCAGCATCTGCTTGGGGGCATGCAATTTTACATGCAGCAACACTAATTCGCATCAGGCCAACGAGTTATCACACTTCCTCCCCATTAAAGTTGGTTTTTGGTCAGGAACCAGATATTTCCCATCTAAGGATTTTTGGTTGTGCCGTATATGTTCCTATCGCTCCACCACAACGAACAAAGATGGGACCTCAAAGGAGGTTAGGAATATATGTTGGGTATGAATCACCATCGATCATTAAGTAACTAGAGCCATCAACAGGTGATTTATTTACAACTCGATTTGGTGATTATCATTTTGTTGAAACAACATTCCCAACATTAGGGGGGGGGACGAAAAGCAACTGAAAAATAATAATATAATTTGGAATGAATTATCACTATCTCATCTTGATCCTCGAACTAAAGAGTGTGAACAAGAAGTTCAAAGAATAATTCATTTACAAACATTAGCAAAAGTACCAGACGCATTCACTGACCTAAAGAGAGTGACTAATTCATACATACCAGCTGCTAATGCTCCAGTAAAAATAAGTGTCCCAGAAGGACAACCACATGTTGGAAATGAGTCTAATGCACGTCTCAAACGTGGTAGACCAATCGGTTCTAAAGATAAAAATCCTCGAAAGAAAAAAAGGAGCAAATAATGATGGTCCAGTCGAGGTAATGATAATGCCAAGAAAAGAGTCTCCTGAAGAGACACTAGACATGATGGTTCCAGAAGAACCTCAGGTACCTGAAAACGAAGAGATCTCAATAAATTATATCATGTCTAGAAAGGTATTGAACCGAAATGAAATCGACGTCGATGCAGTTTTTCTTATAACATAGCGCTAGAAGTAATGGAAAATAATGAGGATCAAGAACCAAAATCTGTTGAGGAATGTAAGCAAAGAAATGATTGGCCAAATTGGAAAGACGCAATTAAGACAGAATTAGATTCCCTCAATAAACGAGAAGTTTTTGGACAAGTAGTCCCTATACCTAAAGGTGTAAAGCCTGTCGGATATAAGTGGGTCTTTGTGCGAAAACACAATGAGAAAAATGAAATCGTACGATACAAGGCACGATTAGTAGCACAAGGATTTTTGCAAAGACCTGGGATTGATTATGAGGAGACATATTCTCCGGTGATGGATGCGACAACTTTTCGTTATCTTGTTAGTCTGGTAATACAAGAAGGGATTGATCTGCATCTAATGGATGCTGTAACAGCCTACCTCTATGGCTCACTTGATACTGATATTTACATGAAACTCCCTGAAGGATTCAAATTACCAAACTCATGTACATCCAGTTCTCGAGAACATCTTTCATTTAAATCAAACAAATCATTATTTGGGCTAAAACAATCTAGGCGTATGTGGTATAATCGCCTTAGCGAGTATTTGTTGAAAGAAGGTTACAAAAATGATTTAATATGCCTGTGTATCTTCATAAAAAGGTTAGAATCTGAATATGTTATAATTGCTGTATACGTTGATGACTTGAATATAATTGGACCTCCAAAAGGCCGTTGAATGCTTGAAAAGAGAATTTGAAATGAAAGACCTTGGAAAGACAAAATTTTGTCTCGGGTTACAAATCGAACACCTCAAGGGTGGAATTCTTGTACATCAACAAAACTACATAGAAAAGTTACTTAGAAGGTTTTATATGGAAAAATCACATCTATTGAGTACCCCAATGGTTGTGAGATATCTTGATGTCGAGAAAGACTCATTCTGAACTCCGAATGATGGAAAGGAAATTCTTGGTCCAGAAGTACCATATTTAAGTGCAATTGGTGCACTAATGTTTCTTGCTAGTCATACATGACCAGATATATCATTTTCTGTAAATTTATTGGCAAGATATAGTTCATGCCCTACGAAGAGGCATTGTAATGGGGTAAAACAAATATTTTGATACCTTCAAGGTACAAAAGATATGGGGTTGTATTTTACTAACCAATCGACAACAAGTTTGGTTGGTTTTGCAGATGCATGGTATTTGTCTAATCCTCACACTGGACGATCTCAAACTGGATATTTATTCACAAGTGGAGGCACTGCTATTTCATGGCGTTCTGTAAAACAAACCATCACAACCACATCATCTAACCATGCAGAAATATTGGCGATTCATGAAGCTAGTCAAGAATGTGTTTGGTTAAGAAGTGTAATACAACACATTCGTGGGTCTTGTGGTATTTCCATGAGAGATGAGGGACCGGCGATTTTACATGAAGACAACGCAGCATGCATTGCTCAACTTAAGGAAGGATACATCAAAGGTGACAGAACGAAGCACATTTTACCAAAGTTCTTTTTCACACATGATTTGCAAAAGAATGGAGATATTACTGTCCAACAAGTTCGTTCTAGCGTTAGTTTGGCAGACTTGTATACTAAATCACTTCCGACCTCTACATTCAAGAAACTGGCTCATGGGATCGGGATGCGTCAACTCAAGGAGCTTAAATCATCAGGGGGAGAATAATACGCGCTGCACTCTTTTTCCCTTAGCTATGGTTTTATCCCACTGGGTTTTCCTGGCAAGGTTTTTAACGAGACAGCATCACCAAGCGTATTATATGAATAATATATTATTTTGTCACGTGGATAGTCAAGGGGGAGTGTTATGAATTATTATATTTATTATGTGACTATCCATATACTTAACTTCCCATCTTGTAAGCCTATAAATAGAGGCATATTGTGATCCATTTTAGATATCAATAAGATATATCCATCTCCCCAATCTCTATTTCTTATTTCTATAATGTTAATAGGCTAGTTGTTACAAAGCATCATTTAATAATTTTGTAATGGTAGAAGTTGACTTCTTATCTATCCAGCTTGTATCATAATTGTACGAGTTAAATGCTTGGTTGGTCCCTATGGTTTGCAAAAATGTCATACTTGGTCCTAGTGGTTTACTAATTACACGCGTGGTCCCAAAAGTTGTCAAAAATGAACTCGGTTGGTCCCCTGACCTAACCTCTGTTAAATTTCTTAGTTAACTATGTGTGAAATTACTACATTACCCTTGAATAAGTAAAAAAAATAAAAAAATATATAAAGAAGATGGCCCACTACTCATCATCTTTAACCTCTAGTAAAGATGAAATTTGCTAACATTTTATGATGGGACATAATTTTAATTTGTTTATATCTTTATATTTGATAGGTTAATATGTCATAATAAGAAAATTTTGTGCTGGTCATCCAATCATGAATTCTAATATATATTAATTTCTATGTTATTTGTCTTAATACGTAATCTCTATTATTTATAGCTTTAAGCTTTATATTAAGTTTAGGAAAAGTTACACTTTTCGTCCTTTATGTTTGTATCGGATTACAATGGATAGCCTTTAACTTCAATAATTACAGCCACAGTTATTTTTTTTGTTAAAAGCGTTACACTATAGGTCCTTTAGCACTAACCTTGTTAAAATTATCAGTTTAGGCTAGTAATGTGCAAAGCACATGAGGGTATTTCTGTCATTTTACCCTACCATTTTATTTAAAAGTATATTTATATTTATTTATAAACAAAACAAAAAATAAAAAAAAAACATGAATATAAACATAAACTCACTTCATCTTCTTTACCTGTTGAACCACTGCCCTAGCATCACCATTCACCACCGCCACCACCAGGTCCACGACCGTCGTAAGCACCGCCACAACCCTAGCACCGCCACCGCCGTAAGCACCTCCACCGTCTAACATTCTTCATCTCTTCGTCTTTATCCCTCTTTTCTTGCTCGATTGCAGCAGTGGAGAGATGCTAGAGGGGGTGATGAGAACCCAGATATAAGAAATCGCAGATCTGCAAAAATATCTTCTACTCTGTTTCTTGAAATCTTGGCAACAAATTCGATGGATTACTCTGAGAAATCGATCGAACATGTTAGGTTTAAATCTGATGTTTTGGAGTTTAATCAGGTGAGTTGTTGTTGGATTTGCATTTGTGGTCTCTAATTGTTTGGTTGGTTTTGTTTTTTTAGTTGTGGTCTCCGATAATTTGATCTGGATTTTGATATTCACTCAATTTTGACCTAATTTTATGATGTTATGATGATTCGTTTGTAATCGTGTGCGAATCAGATAGATTTCAGATTGTTTCGGTGTGATTTCGACGTATTTAGATTGATTTTCGGTGTATCGTTTGAGTTTTTCAATGAGTTTCGGTGAAATCAGATCGATTTCGTTTGATTTTTGATAAATTTCGGTGTGACAAAGAGGATGTCATATGGAATCGTTTCAGATCTGAAATGAAGAAATCGTTGCTTGTTTATAGTAGAAGTTGCAGATTGTTCTTATTCAAAAATAGGAAGAAGTGATGATTCATGTACTTTCAGATCCGTTTTGATTCAGAAATTCCGATAAATTAGAATTGAGTTACTGATTGGTGTTAATTGAATTTGGAGTATAGACCGATAAATTAGAATTGAGTTACTGCAGGTTAAACTTGTTGTAGAAAAAGAAGATTGAAGTTGCAGGTTTTGATCGAAGAAGAAGAGATCTGAACAAATAGATGATGTGTTTTGTTTAATTTACAGTGGCGAATCGTGACCTTGCCAATGAGGCTTGGTGGGTTGGGCCTTCTCTCGGCCCGGGATGTGGCTGCCTATGCCTTTGTGGCTTCCAGGTCTCAATCTTGGGAGTTGCAGGACCACATCTTACGTAACAATGGGGTTGCTAACACTGATCCGGATTATGCCAGCGCCTTGGAACGCTTGCATGAATCTCTATCTGACTTTGATCTCGGCGGTTTCTCTAACAAGGACACCGCCCCCAAAAAGCCACAGAAAACTTTGGCGAATGCTCTTTGTTGTCGAATCGCACAAAGTTTGGGAGAAGATTTCCATTTGTCACCCCGCCAGAAAGCAGTCATTGAATGCTTACAGTACGCTCAGGATTTCTTAACTGTTATTACTATTGAAGGTTTGGGTCAAGTATGTCAGCGGTGGAGTACCGGTCAATCCTTAAGTACCGTTTGATGATCCCCATGTTCCCGAATGATGAAACTTGCCCAGTCTGCCATAAAGCATGCCTGGATAAATACGGGGAGCATGCGTTACACTGTAGAGAGTTGCCAGGGTTTAAGTATCGACATGACTTTGTGCGAGACGCGTTAATGGATATTCTCAGACGAGCAGGGATCTCGGCAAAGAAAGAGGCACCGGTTAATTTTCTTACAGACCCGTCAAAGGGGATCCACCCTACGCCCAGCTAACGTGCTAGTTTTTGGTTGGGAGGGCGGGAAACATGCTTGTGTCGATCTCACAGGTGTATCCCCACTAGCCGGGTTCTGGGAAAATGGGTTTGTGGCGGGGCAAGCAGTACTGAAAGCAGAGTCAAAGAAGGTGGAAAAGCACGCGAAAGCTTGTGAGGATAATCAGCATGCCTTTGTCCCCCTGGCGTTCGACACGTTCGGCTCCTTGGCGCCGGAGGCAGTTCGGTTCTTGTCTAGAGTTCAGCGTGTGGTCCACAGCAACTTTTTGACCCCTCAGGGGCGAGACTTTGTTTTTAGTAGATTGGGGTTTTCTATTCAGAAAGGGATGGCGGCGCAGTTTGTTGCTCGTCTACCCACTATCCTTATGTAATTTGCCCTGATGATTTGAATGAAATAAAAGTTTATTTGTCTAAATTTTTTTTAAATATATTAGTAAAATTACTAATTTATCCTCATGTGCAAGGCACATGTTATATTTAACTAAAAATTTTAACTAGGTTAGGGTTAAAGGACCTAAGCTGTAACGAGTTTTACAAATAAAGGATTGTGACTGTAATTATTGAAGTTAAAGGCTATTCATTGCAATCCGATATAAATATAAAGAACAAAAAGTGTAATTTACCCTTAATTTATTTGTTACACCGTGTGTGCACATAACCTAGTTACGATGATATATAATTAGAACAATTAAAACGGTATATTTTTTTTTGAACGGCAATTAAAAACGGTAGATGTTTGAGAAAAACAAAAAGACTACAATATTGTTATAATATTGCTTTCTTATCTTTGAATTTAACCCCAAATTATATCAGAAATTCCTAGGGGTGAGCAAGTTTAGGTCCGGACCAAAAATAACCGAGAACCGAACCGAAAAACACCCAACCCGACCCGAACCTAAGTACCTAGGTATTTAGATCGGTTTCAATTTTTCATATAAAATAGGGTCGGGTCGGGTCGGTTCTCGGTTCTTTTCATGGTGAAACCCGACTTTGACCTATGGACCGGAACCGACCCTATATTTAGGGTAGTGAATCGGTTCTGTATTTTATGTTTGATCGGTTCTCGGGTCGGGTCTGGTAATGGTCGGGTAGGGTCGGGTCGGGTTTTACCTTTTGCTCACCCCTAGAAATTCCTAATAGAAAAACAAAAACATGTGGCTTTCGTTTACTTGCAGTTAAAGAACATCCAGTAATCACAAAGTGGGAAGGGGTGCCTAAATGGGTACCGTAAGTCCTAACTCCTTCTAATCTTCTTGTGACACGTCACTTATACCATTCACTACCCTAAAACATCGACTCTCCCATTTTACCCCACTCTCTCTCTCTCTTTCCATGCACACAACTCTATCTACCCTCTCCTACTTTCATACACGAACCATCGGCAACTGCAAAGACCACCCTCTACCCGCAGGACCGACGGTGGTGTGCAGCCTGCGGGTAACCCGAAGGCAATGATCTGGACACCAGGCCTCCCCTAATGAGGATGTGATTACTATTTTACTAGTTTTCAAAATAAACAAGACATCAATTTCAAACATGTGATATAGCCTTCTCAAGGTCGACATAACATCACCACACATGTATTTTGAGACCCATACCTTTCACGCATGAAGTTAATTTTGTATGTGCATGTGTGTACTTATCTTATCTCTTGGATTTTTGTTCTTTTGATGGATATAGAATGGTGAACTACCACTCCCCAAATGGCAGCCAATGAAGTATTCTTTATTTTTCCACTTTCTTGTAATAACTATGAAAGGATGGAACATGTTATGGAATGGGCGAAAAGTTATAAGAGTTGCTATAAATGGAACTAGTTAGGAATAACCTACGGTTTGTTGTGACTAAAATTATGTATTAAGAATTTTCATTTTGCTATTATTAACTTAGTTTTGACATTTTAGAAACCAATTAAAAATGATTTTGTAACTTAGGAATGAAAGAGAAAAGTTCCATCTTCAAACCGCATAACCTAATAAAACAAAAACGAATTTACCCTCAAATAAAATTGTTATGACCAACCAAATCACTGAATATAACAAAAAAACAAGTAAATATATAGTAGCGAAGTATTAGTGATCACTAGCGTTAAATAAAAATATGATTAGACATTGGTACATTGCTAGAAAGGGTGGTCCGACACCATACATGTACTTGGATTGGGCTCGTGAAACGACCCAAACCTAGAGGCCTCATTTGTTGGGGTTACGTACTACAAAATAGTCCTTAAACTTGAAAATTCAATCATATGCAACAGAAAACGTTCAAACATTTCAGATAATACATCAATATCGAGTTACATAATCCTCAAAACACATCCGAAGGTTTAAAAGCAAACATAAACAAACGGGATGTCAGTCTTTAGGTAGGGTGGCCTTCACTTCTGATTTAATCATGTCTACACAAACCATCATAGCAAATCTACACTTTAAGCTGATGTGCATACTAAAAGTCAGCTAAGCTAAGTGAGTTATTGTTCATAAAACATCTTGGAAACTTTAGCATTTACATAAATTATCATAGCATAACATAAACGCAGTACAACATAACATATCGAAACATAACATGGAGGTTAGGTTATCCTCATGAGTGATCATCATCGCTCCATACCGTTAATCGTCACTAGCGTCCTTTAACTTGTACCCTAGCTATAAAGCCATATACAAGTCACTACCCTATAGCATGCTCATATCGTTAGTCGTCGCCAAGTCCATTCATACCGTTAGCCGTCACCAACGTCCGTTTATATCGACAGTCATGACTAACGTTCACCCATGTCATTATCCGCTGCTGATAACGTCCATTCAGAACATAACATATACTCATACTGTTAGCCGACGCCAACGTCCATACATATCATAACGTTTTCTTATAACAAAATTGCCCTTTAAACGTTACCTTTCACTACATTTACATTCGTTAAGTTTCTTTTTTTAATTAAACATTATAGTGTTAGGATTGATGAAACACTGGTTAACACTTGGGCTAACCAGTTGGGTCGTCTCGTGTGTGGGGTTCAATCTCCTTCTCCACTCGCCGACTGCTGGTTTCCTACAAAACAGAACACCGGTGACTCGCCACAAGGAGGAGAATAGGGGGGGTTCTTCTTGTGACCACCCTCCGACGTGAGAATAAGTACTGTTCTGAGGAGAAAATAGTGTATGTTGTAGGTGCAAATGTAGAGAGAGCAGAATGTTAAACCTGAAGGAGGAGTGTCCTATTTATAGCCGAAGGATGAAGGAGGGAGGAGAGGCCTCGCCAGCTGCTACCGGGTGCCAGCTGTCCGACCAAGAGGAAATTACTTTTGGTCTCCTCTGTTGTACTCAAAGTAGTGGATGACGTGGCGCGTCGTAATTTGTCCAGATAGAAGAATTGTATCAGCAACTGTCGGCCTGTCCTAGGATTGTGTTGCAGGTCCGGGTGGCGTCCTACTATTGGTGACACGTATTGTACTTTTAGTCTGGAGGAGCATCTTTGGTGTCACCTGCGATTCCTTCCAGAAGCCTCTGGATGCGGTTTGCTGATGTAGGCGCCATGTTGGATAAAAGGTGGTGTGGTCCCTGCCATGTGTGCATGGACTTGGAACCATACCTCAAGGATCAAATACATAAAAAAAGAGATTTAAAAAACTTTGCTTGATTGATAATGGTTTTCTTTCTCAACTTCTCAAGTAACTTTTTGGTTCTCAAGTAATAATATTACATACCACTACCACAAAACTGAAGTAGCTATTACTTAATTGTTTTATAGTTGAGTACGCTATCAAAATGCCACTGTGTTTCGCTTCGTATACTTCGCATGACCTACGATGTCAATAAAGCAATTGTAGAGTGGGCTTAACATTGAGTATAGACTTTAGACCCAATTGTTTAAGAGTCCGTTAATCCGTTTTAGAAACTAAAAAATATTTTGAAGTGGGCTTGTGAAAATGGGTTAAATGAACCAATGAAATGAGAAAATATGGTGTGGCACGTGAGCATGAACATCATTTCCCGGTTGTTCCTTGAGACTTGACATGGGAAATTTATTGTTTACAAACAAAACGGGAATTTGCCTCTCAAAACATTGATCTTGCTTTCAAAAATTACCATAAACCGAGAAATGGAGAAGACCATAAAGAATGGGACACGAGAACCATGATAACTATTACAATTTAGTTCAACACTGAGATCTAGGGGTACAAATTGAGAGTAAATAAAAATGTAAAAAAAAGTCTTGTGCGGCAAATTTTCTTTTGCTAAACGACTAAACAAGATAGTGTATGTAGCTATTAGCATGGTTGTAAAAATCCCCACTATGCACCGATTAATCACGATTAATTTCCGATTAATTACAATAAATCCCCGGTTAATCCCGATTAATCGCTAGTCCCCCACCCCACTAGCCGACTAGCGACTTCAACAACCATGGCCATTAGCCTATCTGAGACAATTACCAAGAACAAAATAACCCGAATTAGTGAATTAGTTACAAAGTTAACCACTAAGACCCAACCTAAAGTAATATGGAGCTCATAACTTCCCAAATTTATGCCCACATATGGCCCAAAGTCGTATAGAGCCCATAACAATACAACCCATGAAACCCTCACAAACCAAACAATCCTAACTCCTAAAATATAAGCCCACATATGGCCCATTTGAAATTTCTACCCTATCTACACTTTTAATTTTCAATACATTGACCTCCTTCTCCAAATCTGTCAAAGCTCTTCCTTTGCATGCATTCCTTTCAGCCTTCCATACCCACTTGGAGCTTTCCAACCCTAAAAACCAATTTATTTGTAAATATTTGATAATGATTTGACTTTTTTTCAAAGTCTTGACTTTTCAATATATTGACTTTACCCATCTGTTAAACCTCGACTGAAATTGACTAGTGACTTCAGTTTATTCATTGCATATCAGCCTTATTGCTATCAGTTTAGAAATAGATCCAATATTTATGAAAAGCAGCTAGGGATAGCGAATGAGCTCGAACCTGACTAACCAATCCAAAACTCGAACATTCAGGACATGTTAACTTATAACACTTCTATCTACCTTATCAATATCATCAACCCATTTGAACACGAAAACACTCCACAGTTGATCACATGTATCCAGAACCCATCCCACAAATTACTTTCAACCACCCTTTTATTCGACTAGATGTTAACCTTCCTTAGCTTTTGACATTACCTATCGGTTAATTCACATTTGCGTTTGAGCGGCAAATTTATAATCACGAAACTTAAAAAAGGCCTCAAATTTTAATTTTGCTTAACTAGGCCTCCATTGTTGACGGACACTAATATGTATCCAATTTGCACGTTTAAAAGTTGACACAAACACAACTATTTAACTGGATTTTTTAATTTTCATTTGACATAACAATGCCAAATTACATTACAAATAAAGAGTAAAACACACTTGTCTATGAAACAATTATATTTAAGCTAAAACCATGACACTCATTTAGCTTTAACTTTTAAGATTTCATATAACTAGGTGTTGCCCCGCCCGCGTTGCGAGGCAATGGCCGAATAATTTTTAACCAATTAAAAAAACAGTATGTTTTGCTAGAAATAAAAAGTAAAAAGAGTGTTAGGCAGTTCGTTGACATGATTTTTAGCTGGGGGCAAAGTCATATTTTTATTTTTTACTTGGGGGAAAATCAATTTTTTTCCGGAGGGTAAAATCCTAATTTTTAGTTAGGGGAAAACCATATTAATATTTTGCACTGGGGGCAAAAAACGTAATTTTGAATTGAGGGTGATATCGTAATTTTGAACCGATAGGAAAATCGTAAATTTTAGCTGAGGCAAAAGCATAATTTTATTTTGAACTGGCGGCAAAGACATAATTTTAAATTGGGGGCAAAACCGTAATTTTAAAGTGGGTATAAAATAATAAACTGGTGTAAGATCGTAATTTTGAGCCGGGGGGAAAACAAAATTTTATTTTGAACTGGTGTGAAAACGTAATTTTGGCTGAGGGTAAAGCGTCGTTTTTTTACCGAGGGCCAAATCGTATTTTCGGTTTAGCTGGGTGTAAAGTGATATTTTTATTTTTAACTGGGAGAAAATCGTAATTTTGAATCGAGGGTAAAATCGTAATTTTGAGGTAGGGGAAAACCATAATTTTATTTTTAGCTGGGGGCAAAAAAGTAATTTTAAACTAAGGGTGAAATCGTAATTTTGAACCGAGGGAAAATCGTAATTTGAGCTAGGGGCAAAAGCATAATTTTATTTTGAATTAGGGGCGAAGATGTAATTTAAATTGGGGGCAAAACCGTAATTTTTAAGCGGGTATAAAATAAAACGCTGAGGGTAAAATCGTAATTTTTGAACCGATGGCAAAATCGTAATTTTGAGCTGCTAGCAAAAGGGTTATTATATTTTTAAGTTGGGTGAAAACCGTAATTTTAAACTAGGGGCAAAACCGTAATTTTAAAATTGATATAAAATAATAAACTGGTTGGTTTAATAGGGAAGTGATGGCCACCCATTTCGACCAATGGCAGGGAAACACTATTCCCTGCCATGGTCTTTGTATATGTTGAATAATTCTTAATGATTTAATTCAATTTTGGTGAGGGTTTTTCTTTACTTTTTATATTGGTTAAACAAACAATTTACAAATTTACCTTTGTACTGTTCATTTACTTCCTATTTACATGCTACAATTTATTATTATAGCCAAATAGTTGTTGTGTATATAAAACCCCATTCAAACGAAATATAGTTACTTACTGTGTGTATGAAAAGTAATTTAAACAATGCAATTACTTGCATTGCTACGTTGCTACAAGATTTGATGAGCTCAGTACCAATCGGTACCGAAATCCCCAAAAGTGGGTACCGGTACCGAATATACCTGGGACGGTACGGTTCGGTACCGGTCGGTACTGGTACGGCAGTATTTGAGGGTAAAAACCGATGAATACCGGTGCCGAACCGGCACCAAAAATACACCCGGTTTGATAAATTTGATACCGGTACTGATACCCAAAACCATTTACTCATTCGTTAGTTGATGTTGTATTATCAATTATATTTTTATTGCTATATATGTTAGTTACTTTTCATTCAGTTAAGTTTTTAATATATAGGTAATATATTCTTCTAAAGTTATAAGATATATACAACTCATAAAAATATAAGAACCATGCCAGACCTGAACCCGTCCTATTTATGTTGGGTTAAAATTTTAAAAATAAAATAATAAACCTACTAGTATAAGTGAAAGTAGGGTTCATGTCCTTGGGGATACGGATTAGCCAATTACACCGAAAATGTTTTCAAGTGTAGATACGACTGTTTTAGGGGGAAAGGGGGGGGGGGAGTGATTTAGACTAAAAAAATGAACACAAAATTAACAACGAAGACGATTAAATTGTTGGGAAATCCAGATATTAAAAACTAATTCCAACACTAAGGTAATTTCTTGATTTGATTCGGCTTACGATCATTAACTATTATGGTGCAATGATCCTTAATCAAATGGTTTGTATCAATACTAGACATCACGTTGTTCGGACATCCACTCCATCTAAAGTCTAACCATGCGCAAGTTCGTCGATTAGAGCCAACCCACTACTCTAAGCTCACGCCGTTCGGATCTTAGCGTGCGGGTTGCGTGATAGAGCTATCGATATAATGAAACACTCATGCCGTTCGGAATGTTTAACTAGATTGTGTGATTCTATAACGAATTTGAATTTATATACAAACTCAAACCGTTATATGTTCCTTTTATCAAAAATTAAAATCTAATTATGGTTTTAAATCTTGAAGAACTTTATTAGAATAATTACCAAAGTGGCCAATTTTATAAACAAACTAATATATATCCTAAAAAAATCTGGATTTAAAATTGTAAAACACACAAACAAACTATTCGGTAATCGGTTCTCATAAAAGTCTCATATAAGTTACGAATCAAAACCAGAGAAAACAAACCCTTGTGTTAGGGCATGTTTGGCTAACCCTTTTGAATCAACTTATTGACTTATTGGCTTTTTCAAAAAGTCAATAAGTCAAAATATTGTTTGGCTAATTCAAAAGTCCTTTTCAAAACAAATTTTCAGTAGGGAGAAAAAGTCATTTTTGAAAAGTCAGAAATTTGTAACTTTTTAAAGCTTTTCAACACAATTACAAATTTACCCCCTACCAAACAACTTTTTTACCCCCTACCAAACAACTTTTCAATATGAAGAATGTCTTTTTTAGTGATTTTGGCTTTTCTCACCCAATAAGCTAATCCAAACACTTTTTTAAAAACTCATTTTCAAAAAGTCATAAGTCAATAAGTTCTTTTAACAAAAAGTCATTTTTGAGTTAAATAAGCTTAGCCAAACAAGCCCTTAGATTTTTTTTTAGCCGGAATTAAATTAAGAAATACTATCAAGAAATAAAACATCAAATAAGAAAAACGTTCGAACAGAATTAGTTCCCCAAATCTTAGTTCTTGCTTCTCCAAGTCGTTGTGATGCCGTTCTAAGTTGTCATCCAAGTTCTCTAGCCCAAAACCTGCTCTAAGACACGATAACAGAAAATTACACCATGCGATTTTTTAAGTTTTTAAAAATAATCAAAATTTGAAAGTTAGGATCCATTATTTCTCCTTCTAGGTGCATAAAATATACATCTGTCTTATTGACATTGGATATAAAGTAGTTAAACGAGTCGTATTCATGTTTAAAATTTTTGTTGTTCGCGTTATCAGATACCTGTTAAATTTGCTAAGACACGATTTGTCAGCCCTTAGCCCAATAACATAAAACTGTCACGAAGTCATTTAGATTTAGGCAATCTTGATCCATATTATGTTGATCTTGAAATTTGGTCATCATAAAGGGTCCATTACTGAAGGTTTCGTTTAGAATAGAATGTCTTCCTAAACATTTTCTGAGATAACATCCACAAGATATAATAATGATGAACGAGTTGAAAGTGTGTTGAGTAGCAATTGAATAAGACGGCAAAAAGCCTAAGCATCCGTCCACAATTAAACAAGCATTAACAATTATTGATTATGAGTGTTAATCTTTGAATCACATTGAAACACGACACAAACCTAACATGAATACTGCTGATTTGGGTTCAGCAGAAAACACTTCGGCTCAGTTTTTGGCCAAATCTTCAAACACTTTTAGCTAATCACGTCGTGTTCATGTCATCAACTTCACAGATTCACGACCCATTTATTTTTTAGTTTTTCTAACATGGGTTTTATATAGTAACATAAACTATCTAGATACGTTTTTATCCTAAAATATAAAAGTTTAAACATAAACTCACATAGTTTAAACAAAACTTCTTCATAAAATAAATAAAATTAATATGTAAATTTAGAATTACAAAGTAGCAATGTGTAAGGGAAAAAAAGTTATTTTTTTTACGATATGTGTTGTGTTGATTAGTTCATTTATTTGACATGATTTCCGTGTTTGTGTTGTGTTATATATAAAAATTTTAGGTTTGTGTCGGTTTTAATACGTCAAACTATGAACACGACCCGTTTAACAACCCCATTTTATAAGAAAGAAGGTGTCGGATCACATAATAAATATAAAACTATAAGACTTTAGGACCAATAGGTCCTGGGTTCGATTCCCACAAAGGGAGTTTTCCCATATTTATTGGGTTTCCTTCTGAATTGGTGTATAGCCATTATGCCTAGTGGAGATGGATATGATCGGATGGTTCCGCTGGTTGCACGATGATATTCCAGTGGTCCGCCAGTGATCTAAATTTACCGTTCAAAAAAAGTATAAAAAAATATGTCTAGTAACTTTATTTTATGACGTGGTGTAGAAGACAATTAAATATCAACTTTATAATTTGAATTTTACTTTAGCTTTGTATTTTTTAATTTTTTAGCCAATGAGATAACTTATAGTAATTCTCCTATATATTAAAAACCCTAAGTTTTGAACAGTAAAAGGTTTTTGAACAGTAAAAAGGTTTTCTTTTGATAAATTACAAATTTGTGTGCCTACCGTATAAAACCCTCAACCCCTGCCCTACACCCACCGTTGAAAGAGAGCTGCCGGGAGGTGGTTACCGCCGGCCACACATGTCGCCGCCCTAATCTCATGTGAAGCCCCCGTATAAAACCCAAACCTACTGCACCACCACACACCGCTGATTACACGCCAGAGAGATCAGAAAGAAGGAGAGAGAGAATGGTAGCGGGCCATGTCCCCGTGTGTGCCAAAACGGCGGCGTTGCCTATCACTGGTGGTGTGGTGGTGACTAGAGAGATTATCAGTGTGTGGTTCCGGTGGTGACGGGATCAGGGTGCCGTTCCGGTGGTGCGATCCAGTGTGATTAGGGCTCCGGTGAGGTAGGGTTCTAGCGAAATTAAGAGGTTTTTTGAAGGCGGCGATTAGGGTTCAGCTGGTGACAAGTCGAATGGAGTAGACAGCGGTTCAAGTTCAATTCATACAGGTAACCTGACTATTGTTATCAGTCTGTATTAGTAGTTTGGACATGAATAAGATTTCTTTTTTAAACCTTTGATGGATGTGTAGTGATGAAAAGTATTGTTTTCAATATATTTTGATTAAAGATTCCTGCTTGATTCCAAATCTTTACATTTTAGTAATGACAAATTCTTATTTTTGATAAAAAAAATTATTGTAAATTTACATGATTTGATCTCATGGGATATATGGGGAGAAGCTGAAGAAATATATGCAGAAGATAAAAGAGAGATTTGGAGCTGCCGTGTCTCCTGTCACCGGCACGTGTCGTCACTGCAATCGCTAAAGCTCGCCAGATAAATCGAAGCCACGTCAGCATTACGGATGGTGAAGTCGAAACGCTCTTCGAACGCTGATAAGTGGCAATTGATGATCAAACCGGCGTTTGTTCCCGATAGCCACATCAACACTACCATCCGCCGCCACCAACCTTCGCCATCAATCACCATTGTTGTTGTCTCTGGTAGCCGTTGTAAAGAACCCAACCCCATGACCCCTCACCACCCTCGCCTAACATCTCCTTCACGACCGAAATAGAACCCAGTCAGTCCCCATTAAGATTACTGTAATGTCATTGTTTCGTAACTATGTTTCGTGATATAGATCTGTTTTATGTGAGGGAATTTGATTAGAGGTAAAGTACACGGATCAATGGCATGTGTGGGTAAGGTGAGAGGCCAAACCCCAAAGGTCGCCAAGCAGGACAAGAAGAAGCAGCCATGTGGACGCGCTCACAAGCATATCCAGTACAACCGCCATTTCGTCACCTCTGGTATTAATTCTCTCATTTTTCTCCATTTACTTTGCTTCTTTAAACATTTTTTTGTTCATTTGTTTTGAAGTGAATGTAATAGATGCATTATCTTTTGTTGATTGAAGAATTTTAATCAACTACGACTTATTTGTTTTGAAAATTAATTAGGCAATATAATCAGTTTCGTGATTTTGCATGTTTTATTGTTGATGCAACATATATGATAATAATTGATAATTTTACTTAATCTTGAAATTAGATTTTAGATACTGGCTTCAGCTTTCTTTGCTGCAAAAGACTTGCTTTTTAAACTATTTAATTATGTTAAAGGATCATACTTACACTTTTTCATAGGTACTGCTAGCAATACTTTTAGGTTTGAGATCATTCTATCCAACAAACATTCATTGTTAACTCTAGATTTTAACACAGGTTTTTAGTAAGTTTTATAATTGAAATTTACCGTGTTTGAATTTAATTACACAGGTAAAGTTCACGGATCGTTGGTGCGTGTGAGTAAGGTGAGAGGCGGAACCCCAAGGTCGCCAGGCAGGACAAGAAGCAGCAGCCTCACGGACGCGCTCACAAGCCTATCCAGTACAACTGTTGTATCGTCACAGCCGGTATTAAATTCCTTAATTCATTTGTTTTCAAGTTAACGCGATAGATGCATGGAGTTTTGTTGATCGAACAATTTTACTTAACTACAACTTAATTTCCGAACATTAATCTGTTACTGAATCAATTTAGTGGTTTTGCTTATTTTATTTTTGTTGATCAACATAATCTCTTGTAACCTTTGACTCAAAATGTTTCATTGCCTTTTTTTTACTAATGCAGGTTACCATAATAGAAAAAAATTAACAATGATGGTGATACCAAGCTTCTTTATGCCAAAGGACTGGTCCTCGACTTTTTTGAGGGACCAAATAGACATTCACTATTATCTTCAATATTAAGTATATTGTTATTTGAAACAGATAAAGCGTTTGAATAATCCGGAGCAATGAAACATGGTGTGCTGACTCCAGTTGCTTATGTGAACCCGAAACGCATGTGCCAAAAGGCTCAGTCTTATCCGTATCATTTTCAGGATTCAATTGCGAATCAAACATCCTTTTCCTGGTATACTTTACTCAATCTGATTGTACCAAAACATGCAACTCATTGGTTCGAATTTGTTGATTGAACTTCATGGTTTCACAGTTAGATGGCAAGATCATAGCTCCAAAAAGATCGGGAAGCTGGGAGTCATCAGGACTCCTTCAATTGCTCGAGTTCACCAAGCTAAACAGGATAACAATTCCGTTATTGACGGCCAAGGCTCGGGGTGGTGGAGCGAGTCCGGCACTAAACCAACAGTAAGAACTACCCGCAACCGGGATAACTGGAATCTAAATTTCATTTTTAAAAGTCTTTGGTTTGCATATTTTTTTAGAATTAGAATCTAAATTTCATTTGTGGTTTGAGTAATGGAATTGAAACGTATCCACTTAATGCTTTAATGGTGAGTTTAGTTTGCGATTTAACGCTTTGTGTCGCCGACGCAACGCGCGGCGGGCAAAAATCTAGTGACTATTTAAGACCAAGGATAGTGACCATGCATGGATCGAATGGTCCTTATTTGCTTGCTATGTGTAAGTTACCTAGCTATGAATTTGGTGTTGGTGAGACCAAATCGATATTTAACCTACCTTGGAGTTTGACAGTTTGTATGATAAGATAACGTTAGTTTAATTGAGTTTGATTGGTAAATGGATTGAGTTAGATGGTAGGTGCGTACTGCGTGATGAGTGGTCTTGTGACGTGTTCATGTTTAATTGACAATATTAACAAGTAGATGGATGAGTGAGGACTTTCCTCATTGTTATATATTTCTTTTGGTGCCTTAAAAAATATTTCTTTTGGACAAATATCGAATTTACAAATACGTTGTCATTATTTTTATATTTGTTTATCTCTTTAAAACGATGAACACGTATAAGTGATTTTACATTATATATCACTAGGTTAGAATCCCGTGTATTACACGGGTTGAATAAATGTAATTTCATATACCAAATAATAAAAAATATATCTTTAAAAATCTCGTTTATTACACGGGTTGAATAAATGTAACTTTATATATCAAATAATAAAATAATATATATTTAAAATCTCGTTTATTACATGGGTTGAATAAATATAATTTTATATATTGAATAATAAAAAAGTTATATTTTTAAAAACCCGTGTATTGTACGGGTTGAGTAAATTTAGTTTTATATATTAAATAATGAAAAAAGTTACATTTTTAAGAACCTTATGTATTATACGGGTTGAGCATATGTAATTTTATATACAAAACAATTAAAAGTTATATCTTTATAAACCTTATGTATTATATGGATTGAATAAATCTAATTTTATATACTACATAATAAAAAAAGTTATATTTTTAAAAACCATGTGTATTACACGAGTTATATAAATGTAATTTTGTATAGTAAAAAATAAAAATCATAAATCTTAAAAAAACCTCGTTTCTTACACGGGTTCAATGAATCTAATAAAAATTTATATCTTAAAAAAAAAACTGATGGATATACTCGATATACGATGGATGGACGGATTGCGGTGATGGTTCTTATAAATGCCACGTAAACATAATGATTACCATATTTGAGTTGAGAGTTAAACACGAAAATAAAACTATAGAACCAATAAACATCGATTAATATTATTGTTTACCCCTCATAAACATTTTTGAAATAGGTTTTACCCTTAACTACTTTAGTTTAATAAAATAAATAAATCATTTACATTATATTAATTATATTTAGCGTACATCTTTTGTTAATTTCAGGATAAATAATTTTGAAATCTGATAAATATTTTAAAATATTATATTATCTCCTATACGAATTGTTTAAATTTATATTAAATTAAATTTTATAATTATCTTTTAATTGATATTAATTATCAATAAAAAAATAGATGGCTTCAATGAACGACATGTGTTCTCTCATTGGTTTCTTTTATTATATAGTATAGATTCATTCAATTTTGGAATCATCTCTATACTAATAAATAAAAAAATATACTTAGCTTATTCTTAAATTATCTATAGGGTGTGGTCATGACCCTCATAATCACTATGATCTTCCACATCAGCGTCATGTCACCTACTTCTAATCCATCATCCAAAACCACTACCCTAAGGCCACCTGTAGTGGGGCACGACCTCCCGGCAAATCCAAGCATGGCGCCCCCATAGCGCCACCAACACCACTACGGCGGGCGCTATGGGGTGGGTCTTTCCATCTCCCGTTATCCTCTTCGCGGCGTCATCCTCTACACAATGTTCCCCCACTCACAAATCTAAAAAAACACAAAAAAAAATTAATATTTTAATAGTATCCTACTAAGTTCCGTGCATCATCAACATCATCATAAACTTGCAACATGTTTTAAAAGCATAGTTCGATACAAAAGTATTGGCAAGTATACAAGTTTGACGTGCTAGCATATAAGTATAAAAATGATAGTGAACAATCCACATGGCAAACCTAGTTATCAAGATTAACGTATAAGCTGGCATGCGATTTACAAGTCAACCCCTTTGATTACCGCAAAAGAATGAATAAACTTAACATGGCCTCTCGTTCATGGGTGGTGCGTTACTCCTATGACGCTATACATGTTAAGCGGAGGCTCGTACGAAGTTAATGACAAGTTCATCACATAAGAATCACCCAGAAAACACGAATCAAGCATAACATATTGGTAAGCATGTATTGGATTGTTTGAATAATTGCATAAAAGTATGTATATTGAGTGTGATTTGTATATGTAAACATGATGCACCCAAAAAGTGTAAAACAGTAAAAAGGGCGTCGAGTATACTCACAATACTGCACATGCTTTCCGATTATCCGTGAGTGACGAGTTATTGGAGAATAAGGATTTAATGGTAAGGTTACGTGATGTTTAGGAAGTGGTATGAGTCGGGATTTAGAATTTAAAGTATCAAAAGTATATATACCAAAGTAATATCTAGTTCTAATAACTCGTTTATGACACTACGTTAGGTGGTTTCATGGGTCCCAAATTGCCCATTAAGGTCATCAACCAGTCTCATAGATTATAGATATAATAGCCTAAGTTTATGATGGTTAATCGTAGGTCGACTAGCATCAGAATTTCAGCCATGTTTTATATAATTATATGTATGTTTATATGGTAATAATATAACCTAAAACTATGTCCCATCAAAGACTATCATGTAGTATCATGTATATCAAGCATGGAGGTTAAAACCTCGTCATATGATTCACCACTACACAAACCATCTTGAAGATGGTTCGGAGGGTCATGAGTAACAAGAAAATAAACCTATCTAACATAAGCTCAAGTGACCAAGTACACTACAACCCGGGTGTGCCAACACATCATGGAAAGAATGAACTATGTGAGGGAGGCTAGACGGGGCTAAGGTACTTTGATTCTAGTAAGTCACAAGAGTGTTCATACACAAGGCTCAAATGAAGAAGTGGAACTTAGTTTGGAAAGCCAAGGCTTCCATTTGTTCACACTTCACAAGTCACAAGTTCATCATATTGAAGATGATGACTTGTGCTTGTTTTCATCATTCGATCACCATGTATAAACAGAAAAAAAAATTAGTGTTTGAACTCATAACTTTGATGGGAATCACCTCAACACAAACCCACAACCATAGGCTTGATTGTGAGCTTGGTGGGCATAGGATTCCATCAAGTTATTATCATAAACATGAACATACAAGAACATATAACAAAACAAAAAGTTTATTGCACTTTGGACCTCAAATATGGTGAGGTTTCACCTTAGCTTACCAAGGTAATCTTGTGAAAACCTTCCTAGAGGTTACCCAAGTGTTAAGAAAGAAGAAATGAGTAAAAAATAGTAGTAGAAGTGAGCTAAAACTCACTTTGAATCACTTGAACTTTCTGCTCAAGTTCTAGAAATTAGATGAGTTTGAGAGTGTTTAGAGGTTTGTAAAGTGATAAAAGAGTGTGAGAAGTGGTGGTTATATATTGGAGGGTTTAGGGTTTGAGTTAGGCGAGTTATAAATGCAAATATGTGAGTTTAATGACTAAACAAACACAATTCTGACCAATATCAGCGCTGAAATCATTTTTCTATGGATTCCGGGTCCTAGCGGGCTAAGACAGAAAGCACATTCAGTCGTCGAGGGGCGCGGCGGTCTTCGGCTGACAAACTTATTTATTTTTTTACAATATTAGCCCATATTGTTTCATGTATGTTATGTTTTAGGGTAATAAGTATATTATAAGTATGTATTTACATGTTTTAAGCACCTAAACAAGTATAATACTTATGGTTAAGTAATTAGAAGTGTCAAAACGATGTGTAAGCACGTGTGACACGTATGGATCATGTGTATATGATATGTCATTGCAAGTTTATCTCATGTTTACAAGATTCCCGAATAAGATATCAAATGTATAACAAATTAAAACGTATAATTATAAACGAATAAGTAAGGTATAATTTGTATAAAACAAACGATTTCATTACGATCAAGGATACGGAGTACCATACAGAAGTGAAATACGGATACGATACGGGGTAAGTTTCCAGAAATAGATTACAAGGCGGGCTTTCTAAATACTGAAAGTTCTAAAAAGCGAGGCGTTACAATATTTTTGTAAAATCGCTCACAAAATTGTATCCAAAGTTGCAAATCTATCACATTTCCTCTAATAGTACATATATACATGAGATAAAATATTTTGACTTTCTCTAGATGACATATTTTAATCATTATATGATATTCCTTTATATTCCAAAGTTAATGCTGACTTACATAATTCGACAACTCGTATTAAGAAAGTGATAGCAAAGTTAAGATTCCCCGACTTTTCCTATTACACTTTACATCATTGTAACTCACCTAGAGGTGCACCTTCTAACCACAAACTGACTCACCTAGAGGTGCACCTAGAGGAAAATGTTTGCTGCAGAGAAGGAGAAGTTTAATGCGGAGAAGAAAGGCTTACAATGGAGGGTTTTGGATGCTGAACGGAAACTTGAGCAAGAAAAACAGGTTAACGTTCAGAAGCAAAAAGATTGGGAAGCTGCCTGTGAATGCACTAACGCTGAGATGCAATCTCAGCGTGAAGCGATTATTCGGTTATCTGGTGAGAAAAAAGGAGCTTGCTAATGAAGCCCATCAGGCGCGTACTGCGTTTGAGAAGAGAGAGAAAGAGTATGTCGCCCGCATCGACAAGGTGGAGCTCCTCGTTAAGCAAAAAGTCTCCGAGTGTGAGGCCACTGGAAAGCTTCTTGAGGAAAAAACTTCTGAATGTGCAGCTTCTGATGGCCTTGTTGAGGAGATATCTGCTGACTGTAGGTGGTTGTTGACGCGAGAAGTACCTTTGGTAACTTCCTTCGTTTATGTTTTCTTTTTGCGTGTTTTGACAATCCCTTTTATGTTGCCATTTGCTTGTTTATAGCTTGCTGACCGTATTGTGAACTCTCCTGAACTTGCCACGTATATGTATGAGTTGGGTCAAGCGGGATACAATAGTGGTCGAAAGTATGGCTACTCTGAGGGTAGAGCTGCGGCTGTTAGCAATGAAAAAGATTATCACTTCGAGCTTTTCAAAGAAGATTGTGATGGCAAGTATGCAGCGAAGCGTAAGGAGTTTTCGTCCCTGGAGTTTGCCGTTGTTAAGGCTGCGGAGAAATTAGCTAGGAAGGTTGATGGTGTTGCCTTGTTAAAAAAGCCTCTCGGGGATGCAGCAAGTGCGGCTGGAGGTGCTGGTACTAGCCATCCCGAGTGAAGGATTTTGGCCTGCGTGCCGCATATGGCCTTAGATGGCCCTGTAATTTTTTGGTGACTTGTGAACAATTTTGATTTCTGCTTTACCTGTTTATGTTTGTTAACGACTGATTATGCTTGATCCTTTTATGTTAATTTTTTGCCTTTGTTTTACGCGAATTTGTTATCGTCATAATATGTGCATGTGAAATTACTTTGATTAGGTGTCACGAATGAATAATGGCGCTGACAGGTTGTGTTGTGTTAATTACAACGTTTGTTCTGTCGTATTTGCGCGCAAGTTAGTTTGTGACTACGAAGTGATCGAGTTGCAGGTTATTGTGTGGGCTCAGCTGTGCTCAGCATTGGGAGCCTTACAATGTTTATTTACCTTGCTATCGATATTTTCGTGTTTGTGTGGGCACGAAGTTTTGTTTTGGCGTTTTGTAGGCTTTAGTTGTGTTTCTGACCCGGCTGTGCACTTGGTTGTGACGAGCCTTGGAGGTCTACAACGTTTCCTATGGTCGAGCCGTTGATGTTTTCGTGTACGCCCAAAGTAATATATGCAGTTATGACAGGAAATTTGCAAAATATAAAGATAGCCAAACACTTCTTGTATTACGATAAATGTGTCGGCGATTCAGCCATTGGAATTACATGATTCTTTTACATATAACACCTTCTCAGCTGTTGGGCATTCCAAGTTCGTGGAACCTCTTTGTTGTCGATGGTGCGCAGCTTGTAGGCACCCTTTCCGAGTACTACCTCTATAACGTATGGGCCTTCCCATTTGGGAGCCAGTTTTCCAGGTTTCTCGGCGTTTGAAGCCTCGTTGTCTCTTAGGACGTACTCCCCTGGGTTGAAGGTGCAGACTTGGACTTTGGAGTTATAATATTTCTCCAGCTTCGTTTTGTATTTCGCTTCATTGATTGCCGCCATCTCTCTTCTTTCTTCTAGGAGATCCAGGTCGATCCTCCTTTCTTCTTCGTTGTTGATTGAGTTCATGGAGAGCATTCGTGGAGACGGCAATCCTATTTCTGCTGGTATTACTGCTTCTGACCCATAAACTAGACTGAATGGTGTCTCACCGTAGCTTGTTTTTGGCATTGTTCTATGGGCCCACAGTATGCTGGGCAGCTCATCGACCCAGCCCCTTCTTTTCTCGCCTAGCCTTGCCTTGATACCATCGACAATGCTTTTGTTAACTGCTTCTACTTGACAATTCCCTTGCGGGTGCGCAACCGAAGAGAAGGTGTGTTCGATGTGCAATTCTTTGAACCATCGTTCGAGGTCGTCTGCAGCGAAGTTCGTTCCATTGTCAGTGATGATTCTTAGCGGCAGGCCAAAATGGCATATGATTTGTTCCCATATGAATCTCTTGACGACAGTTGGCGTGGTTGATGCAAGTACCTTTGCCTCTACCCACTTGGTAAAATATTTGACCGCGACTATTATAAATTTGACCGCTCCTGGGGCTTCTGGGAAAGGGCCGACCATGTCTATTCCCCACTGCTGAAAGGGCCACGCGGTTGTGACTGGTACCAATTTGTTTTTGGGGCACATCGTCTTGGGAGCATGTCTTTGGCATCCACTGCCTTTCCTCAGCTCTTTCACCACGTCTAAATGCATCCCGGGCCAGTAGTACCCGGCGTTCATCACTTTTGCCACTACCATTCTTGGCCCGGCATGTATACCACAGATTCCTTCATGCACCTCTCTAATCAAATAGTTTGCGTCTTCGGCGTCGACGCATCTCAACAATGGACCAATGTATGACCTTCGGTATAAAATTCCATCGGCCATCTGATAGTGCTCGGCTTTGTACTGGATCTTCCGCGCCTCAGCTTTGTTCTCGGGGAGTATCTCGGATTGAAGGTACATGATAATCGGAGTCATCCAAGACGTTGTCCCCGTCTGGATGACACTTACTTCTCTGAGTGGAACGGATGGGTTGCTCAAAACTTCTATGCGCACGTCCTTTGCCAGGTGTTGAAAACTTGTAGATGCGAGTTTGCTCAGCTCGTCTGCTGGTTTGTTCTCGCTTCTGTTTATGTGATGCACTTTGTAGGAATAGAAGGTTTGTAGCAACGTTTTTGCTTGGCCCAGATAAAGCGCCATTACATCTCCTTTGGCTTCGTATTGGCCGTTGATTTGCCCGACCACTAACATGGAATCTACATGCGCTTCGATATGTTTGACTCCCATTTTGATTGCTAATCTTAAGCCCGCAAGAAAAGCTTCATATTCGGCTTCATTGTTCGTACTATTGAAGTCTAGACGTATCGCGTATGTGAACTCATGCTTGTCGGGGCTTACTAGCCGAAGCCCTGCTCCTGCGCCGTCTTCGTTAGACGCGCCATCTATGTATAACAACCACGGTTCTTCTACTTGCTGTTTCTCAGCCTTTTCCATTGCTTTACATTCTCGATCCTTGTCATCTAGAACTTCTGTCATGAAGTCTGCCAGGACTTGGCCTTTGATTGCTGGTCTTGGTGTGAAGACCACATTGTGACCTCCGAGTTCTATCGCCCATTTGGCTAGTCTCCCTGAAATCTCTGGTCTTGCGAGGATGTTGCCAATATTGTAATTTGTTAACACATGGATAACGTGGTTGGCAAAGTACCTGCGCAGCCGTCTTGATACATGGATTAATGCGAGTACTAGTTTCTCCATGATGGCGTACCGGGTTTCTGGATCGGTTAATGTTCGTGACACATAGTAGACTGGTGTTTGGACACCTTGTCGGTCAACAAGTAACACTGCTCCAACTGCTCTATCAGATGCAGATAAGTATAACACCAGAGGTTCTCCTTTGATTGGTGCGGTTAAAGTTGGTAGCTTGATGAGGCAATCCTTCATCTCGTGGAAAGCGCTCTCGGCTTTCGGGGTCCATTGGAACTGGCTTTTCTTCATGCAATTTCGTAGTGTCTTGATGAACAGAAAAGACTTTGCTGCGTGATTTGCTAGGAAACGATTGAGCGCTGCTAATCGTCCTGCTAATTTTTGTATCTCTTTGATGTTTGATGGAGAAGGCATTCTTTCTATTGCTTGAACTTTTTATGGGTTCACTTTGAAGCCGTCTTTTGTGACGATGAAACCTAAGAATTTCCCTTCTTCCATACCGAAAGAGCATTTTGCTGGATTTAGCTTGATGCTTACGCTGCGCAGCGTGTTGAAAGTCTTTTGGATGTTCACCAGCATCATGCTTTCTTCCTTGCTCATGATCACCAAATCGTCCATATACACTTCGATGTACTTGCCGATTGCATCGCTAAACGTTTCGTTCATCAGTCTCTGATAGGTCGCTCCTGCATTCTTTAAGCCGAAAGGCATCTTGGTGTAACAGTATAGTCCTGTTGGCGTGCGGAATGCGGTCTTGTCTTCTACTTGCACGGCCATCTGGACCTGGTAGTACCACTTGTAGCAGTCAAGGAAACACTTCCACCTGAATGTTGCTAGAGAGTCGATCTTTTCGTCTATATCTGGTAAGGCGTAACAGTCACGTGGACATGCCTTGTTTAGATCCTTGTAGTCTACGCACATTCTCCAGCTGCCGTTTGGTTTCTTCACCATCACCGGGCTTGCCACCCATGTTTGGTATCTGACTTCTCTAATTATGTCCGCATTCAGCAGCTCCATTACCTGCTCTTTCATGGCGTCGTGTTTTATATCGCCTAAGTGGCGCTTGGCATGTACCGTTGGTTTCGCTTCTTCTGAGACATTTAACCGGTGTTCTGCTATGTGCCGTGGAACACCTACCATATCGGCTGGTGTCCAGGCGAACACGTCCATATTTTCATGTAACAACTTTTTGAGCGCCGCGCGCGTTAAATCGGACATCGCAGGTCCTAAGGTGACTGTCTGTTCTGGGTACGCGCTGTTCAATACCCATTTTTCTGCTTCTGCGCGCGGTGCTGGTTTACTTGCCTTTGCAGGTCTGATCTCATCCGTTGCTAAGACTTCTTTGCTTGCGTATATTAATGCTATGCCTGTTTCTGTTGGGAATCCAACAGCTGAGTATGGCGCAGAGCATATCATACTGAAGTCTCCTTGGGATTCCCTTCCTAAGAGGATGTCGTGTCTTGAATGTGCTGGCAACACCATGAACGTGACCTCCTCTGTTCTTGAGTTTCTTCCGTCTGAGAGTAGCAGCGGGAATGAGATTTGGCCAAGGGGAAAAACGGCTTCGTTGCAGAAACCAGTTAGTGGGTAATCAACTGGTTCCAAGCGCGCTTTATCTTGTTGGTCGAACTGGTTGAAACATTGTTCGTATATGATATCCGCGGTGCTCCCCGGATCGATGAAAATGTAATCCGTCTGGTAGTGACCAATTACCCCAGAAATGATGATGGGCCTTTTTTCTCTCAGGCCAACTCTTACGACTGGGAAAACAACTTGCCTCTCGCGCTACGAGTCGTCTTGTGTGCGCTTGTTGTAATTCTTTCTTGGCCTTCGCGGGCCCCCTTGAACCATGTGCGTTTCTAGCTTCCGGAGCTTTTTGTTGTCCGGTCCTTCTTCTCTTCGTTGAATTTGGCGGTAGTCACGCTTTCCGCCTTTTACCAGATGTCTCAGGGCCCTTTCTATCTCTTGCTTTAAACTGAAGCAGTCGTTGGCTAAATGGCCTGTGTCTTTGTGAAATTCACAAAAAAGGTTGGGATCTTGACCCCTCTTGTTTCGCATTTGTAGAGGTGGTTTGAACTGGTGATTCTCAGTGGCTAAGACCTCGGAAGGGGTTTTTGTTAGTGGAGTCCACTATTTTTCCCTGTTTTCTCTTTTTACCTCTTTCCGGTGGGCTATCTGGTTGATTGTGTGGCGTGCGTCTTCTCTTGGTGGGCGTCTCTCTCTGTGACCGGAAGCTTTCCATGGTTGGCCTCTGCCCTTTCTGCCATGCCGGTCATTGGAGCTATATCCGCGTTGACGATGGTCGTCACCGGTCAACTGTTTATCTGTTTGCGCAATGGTTTTCGATGCCTCAATAAAGGTTTCCCAATCTTTGGGTCCTCCGTCTCTTCCTTTTACTCTCTTGATTAGATCATCGCATTTGACTGCCCTCATGAAATGCGTGCGCATCATCTTCTCGCCCACGTCTCCAATTTCTAAACACTCTTTGTTATACCTCGTGATAAAGTCTTCCACGCTTTCGTGGTCTTTGCGCCATATGTTTAAACAATCAGCAGGGTCTCTGGTGTGTCTTCGCTGCTGGGAGAAGTGTGCCAGGAACTTCTCTCGGAAGTCAATCCACGATTTGATTCTTCCTGCTGGCAGGCTATCGAACCATATGCGCGCTGCGCCGACGAATGTTTGAGCGAACATGTGGCACCAAGTTGGCAGATTCCATCCCCCTGTTGCTCCTGCGCCATTAAAAACTTGGAGATGATCATCTGGGTCTGTCAAGCCGTTGTATTTGCCCACGTTGTGCGGCAGTTTCGTTTTGTCGATAGCGGCTGTAGCGATCTCTCTGATGAATTTTGAATTCTTGGCCATGTCGTCTGGACAATAACTCAAGGTGTAATCATGTTCTGCTTTTGGGTTATACCCCGCGTGCTTGGATGGCTTGTATGCTTCGTGTTCTGGGTGTAGTCTATTGAATACTGTGCTCTCCCCTTTGTACGTTGGGTCGTCTTCTTCGTCATCCCATTCTGTGTTCATGTTGCGCGCGCCCAAACGGCTTTGGATCGGCCTTCTTTGCAGGTTAGAGTGTTGTATAAAATTGCTTTCTGTTTCGCCATAAGTGTCGCACGTGTTGTGCGCACTTGGTTTTCTGACATTCTGCACGGGTCCTTTCTCCGGACGTAAATTCCACGCATTAATCTGCTGAGTTGTATGTGTACTCAGAGATCGTTGTTGTGGGGTGACAAATGCTGACTGGTTAGCTTGTGCCTGGAGCAAAGCTTGTTGTGCGCTGAGCTGCGTATAAATGAGGTTTATGGATGCCATCTGTTCGGCATACCAGGAAGCCACAGTTTTTCCTTCAGGTAGCCCTAAAAGTGCAGAAAAATTCAGTTGTGTTTGTTCCGATGGAGCTGAGGGGCCAGCCCTATGGCTTGGTGTCTGCATCGGTGGAGGTGTTTGCTGTAACACCCCCGGTGGAGTTTGGAAGGTGGCTCCGTTTGTAGTTTGCGTGATGACCCTAGTTGGGGCTTGGAAAATGGGTCCAGTTGTGGTTTGGCTAACAACCCTGGATGCACTTCAAAAAATACTAGGAAAATCATTGTTTGTCTGCCCTTCTTGGATGATTTCGTTCCTTTGGCCCCTTTGGACGTGTGCTGTGTCCGAAACGAGTTCAAAGGAAGAAACTTCTCCGTCCACTTGGTGTGAAGGGTTTTGTTCAGCCATTTTTGACGAGTGTTTTTCAAAAAGAAAAGAGATGAGATTGGTTTTGCAAAAAAGTGGATGGCGCCAATGATGAAACACTGGTTAACACTAAGGCTAATCAGTGGGGTTATTTCTTCTGTGGGTTCAACCTCTTTTCCTTCTCGCGAGAATGGCTCGGATCCTGCAAAACAGTAACACCGTTAGTCTCGTTAAGAGGGGGAGATGGGGGGTTTCCCTCTTAACCAGGCTCCGGCGTGAGAATAAGTACTGCTATGAGAGAAATAAAGAGTGTGTGTTGAGTGTGTGAATATAGAGAGCCAAGATGATCAACCTGAATGATGAAGGGTTCTATTTATAGCCGGAGGGTGAAGAAGGGAGGAGCAGCTGTGCCAGCTGTGGTTGCGCGCCAGCTGTCCGACCAAGGGGAATATCCTCTTGGTCTGCTCTGTCATAGCCAGTGTAGTGGTACACGTGGCGCACTTACGTTTGTCCATGCTGGAAACCTTGTACTGGCGTTGTCAGCTCTGTCCCCTGATTTGTCGCAGGCCTATGTGTCGTCCTGCCACTGGTGACACGTGTTGTCCTTTTTGTTGGATGGAGCATCTTTGGTGCCACCTTGGCGTCTTCTAGAAGTTTCTAGAAGCCTCTGGATTGCTTTGCTGATGTAGGCGCCATGTATGCTCGAAAAGTGGTGTGGTCCCTGCCATGTAGGCAGGGAATTGGGACCATACCTCTTCAGTAACCTACCACAATTGTTATTATCATACCAATCGATTATTTGGTGACATGATTCACGAAAATGCTTTGATCGAGAATCGGTTTGATGGGATTAGAGGGTTCAGATTCCATATATTTTGGCTAGCAGAGATTGAAATGGCCTTCATAGTAATAAAGCATGAATATAGTGTTGGACCGTTGTATGACCCTGAATAGTCAGTTAAGGCAGTTAATCTTTGTGTACAAAGGCGGAATCAGTGTAAACAATGTAACAACAGCTTTTCCTCTTAATTTCCTCTTATATTACTGAAATCCAAGCTTTTACAATGTATTCTGACAAAAATCTGGCAGCACCTCAGCTTAGATTTCACTCCAATAGATACCGAATGAGATCACACATCAAAGTATTTATAGGTTGGCTGATTTCGCTCCAAACAGTCAGGAGCGAAACCCCATGTGTCTCATGAGCGAAACCCCTAACTAACCTAGGAGTGAAATTAACTCTAATGTGTACACTGGAGCGAAATTACAAGTTCTGATTTCGCTTCTAATGACCTACATGTCATTAGGAGCGAAATTAACATCCTAAACCCTAAATTTTGTTTTCCGACTCCAATCTAACCTATCTAGACCTAAGACTCGCTAAAGACGTAGTTGACAGACATTCAGTGCACCAACAGACTCCCCCTTGGATGTTGACGAAGTCTTCGGCTCCGAGTCTTCAGTCTTGGTCTTTTCTCCAACTCTGTCTTCTCATCGTAAAAACTCTATCTTCACAGGTTCAGATCTTATCCTGGCTCTATCTTCAAACTTCCCCTTTGACTGTTGATCCAGACTCCCCCTTTCACAGACTCCCCCTCTCAGTATGCTAGAATCTGAGATCTTGATCTGGTTCAATCTTTAACATTTTGTTGCCATGGGAATGATGACGTCCAAAACCTGTGTCTCAAACATCAAACATTACAAACTTATCTTTTCACAAAAACACACAGTCTATCAGTCCTAGAAATCCACTTAAGTATTCAGGTCCAAGTTAATGACCCTGATTACTCAATTAATCTACCAAGTCCAATTTAATGACCTTGGTTGATCTTTTGACAATACAGACTGATTTTGTTCAACTTTTTTCAAACATTTTCTGAAAATAACAAGCATCAAATTATGAACTTGTTTTGACTTTTCATCAATTCAAACTCCAATAAGATAAGCTCTCCTCATTCTTCAGCTCAGAACTTTTCCTGCATTTGCTTCAATCTTCAAGAATCCAACGATTAACTCTCCACTTTGGTTTGTCAAAAATAAAACAGAAATGAAAAATCTTTTTGGATTTTAATAAAGTGTTCTAAACTATGAAATGAAATACAGAAACTTAAAATTGTAGAAAGTAAAGAAATTAAACTATTTACAAACATATTTTTGGTGAGCGTGTCAGGGAATCATATCAGCTTTTCAGACAAATTACAAGTACCGTTAAGCTTTATTTCATACCTAGACTTAAACAATTCATGTCGATTGTCGATATACTGATCCATCTTAAATTCTCACAAAAATTTCAATTTACTCAGGATACGATTTAGATGTCTTAAGAACTTAGCTCATTGATGTGTCCCACCTCTTGAATATACTCCCGTATCCAGAATCCCAAATATTCAGTCTTACAGGTGAGTATACCACAACTGATATCTGTCAGGGGTTAAATGCGAGGGTCGTGAGAGCTCAGGTCGATACTTCCGTATACGCAGAGAGATGACGGCTTCGACTTTTCGGTGTGTCCCCTTTAGAGGATCTTTTAGTTACAACAGCACACGATTAGCATTTTGCAATGTTTCATCATTTTTTATACTAAGGGTGGTGCTATATTTCAAGCAATGCGGGAAAGTATTATTCGGGAGGTCAGAACTTCCATTCAGCAGAAGTCCCGGAATAATACCCCAGATATTACTGAGTATAAAGACCTAGTATCTCAGAATAAGGGACCTTTCAAACGAGATTTCAGGGGTTACCTATATATCCAAGTAGTGTTCCCCACGAATTACGCAAGTTTGAAATTTTAGGTTTATATCCCGAAAAAATCTACTAAATGTGCGAAAACCTATCGACACATCATTAGTGAGACTGTTTAATTCATTTTAAACTTTACAATTCTTTAGCATACTGTAACTGTCTATTGTTTTTGGATATTGAAATTTTATCATGTTTTTGTATTTTTTCATTTTTTACTTTTTTTGTATTTTCTGAAAAATATATCTACTCCCCCTAAATACCAAAACAAGTAAAAAATCGACAAACCATTGCAGATTGTTTCTCATCTTCATCCACAACAGTACTCTCATCAACGCCAATAATGCCATCCGACACCGAAAGAAGCTTCATACTGTTCAGTTTTAACAAATATTTAAACCGATTTTTATCAAAAGGTTTGGTATGTAAATCAGCTTTCTGTTCGTCAGTGTGGATTTTCTCTATTCGTATCAACTTTTTCTCGAAACAATCGCGAATAAAGTGATGACGAATTTCTATATGTTTAGTTTTAGTGTGATGTACTGGATTCTTTGTTATATTAATTGCGGCCTCATTATCAACAAAAAGTGGTGTGTTAATAAACTGCAAACCGTAGTCGCGCATCTGTTGCTGTATCCACAGGATCTGAGAGCAGCAACTGCTAGCAGAAACGTACTCCGCTTCACATGTAGATAGCGCCACAGACGTTTCTTTCTTACACTGCCAGGTAATCAATCTAGGTCCAAAGAACTGGCATCCTGCAGTTGTTGATTTTGAATTGACTTTGCAGCATCCGAAATCCGAATCAGAATACCCTTCAAGCGTAAAGTCACCTGTTCTAGGATACCACAACCCCAATGTAGGAGTTCCTTTCAGGTAGCGTAATATCCTCTTCACAATAATCATGTGCGAAGCTCTTGGGTTAGATTGATATCTTGCTGCGAGGCACGTTGGGTACATAATATCAGGACGTGAAGCAGTTAGATACATCAAAGAACCTATCATGGATCGATAAAAAGTTTCATCAGCCCTGTCTCCGGTGAGATCTGGGTGAATCCCATGATTTATTGCAAGAGGGGTAGCAGCTGGAGTAGAACTTGACATCCCAAATTTCTCTAGAATATCATGCACGTACTTCGTTTGGTGAATGAAAACTCCTTCAGGTAGTTATTAAACTTGTAGTCCCAGAAAGAATTTCATCTCCCCCATTGATGACATTTCGAATTTTTGCTTCATCACCTGTTCGAAATCTTTGCACAGATTCTCATTCGTCGACCTAAAGATTATATCGTCCACATAAATCTGAACTATCAGAAGATGTCCATCGACCTCTTTAGTGAAGAGAGTGGCTTCCACTTTTCCACGTATGAAACTGTTGGCTAGTAGGTGTTGAGACAAAGTCTCGTACCAAGCTCTCGGGGCCTGGTGTAAACCATACAGCGCTTTGTCCAGCAGGTAGACCTTGTTTTTGTGGATTGGGTCGGTAAAGCCCGGCGGCTGACCGACATAAACCTCCTCTTTGACCTTCCCATAAAGAAACACCGATTTTACATCTAACTGATATACTTTGAAGTTCTTCCAAGATGCAAATGCAAGGAAAATTCTGATTGCTTCTAGTCGTGCCACAGGAGCATAGACTTCAGTAAAATCAATCCTCTCCTGTTGACTAAAGCCCTGAACAACGAGTCGAGCTTTGTTCCTTAAAACAACTCCTCTGTTGTCTCTCTTACACTTAAATACCCATTTCGTATTGATTTTTCTGTGACCATCCGGCAAATCCACTAGCTTCCACACACCTAACTTTTCAAACTGACTTAACTCTTCTTGCATCGCAATGACCCAAGAGTCTTCAGTAAGCGCCTCTTTGTAAGTTCTTGGTTCGACCTGCGAAATAAAACAACTTAATGAAAATTCAGTTTGTAAAGGTGCTACTGTAGAGTAAAAACATGTAAGGCCCTGGTCAATTTGACGTCTCGTGCGAACGCCTGATTGCAATTCTCCTATGATTAACTCCTCTGGATGATATGAAAGAGTTCCCGGCATTACTTCGCTTGGAACATCCACATCGCCTTCCAGATTAGTAACATTTTGATTTGCGTCTTGTTCACCAATTTGGTATGTTTGACTTAAATCCTGAATCTGCTCCCCCTCAGAATCTGAATCTCCATGATCAAATATCGGCATATTCACAGATTCTTGATTATCATTTTCAAACGTCTGATTATCTTGAGCAACTTCATTCTGTTGGACATCATCGTGTTCACCAGCATTACTCGGACCTGCTTCATCGTCATTTGAAGTTTCCCGTGGTCGCCTCGAATATTCAGCTGGGAACCTTTGCTGTGACTCGTACTCGCGCAAAATATCCAACTCATCAAAGAAATCTTCTTCTTCTTCTTCTTCTTCTTCTTCTCTCATATCAAACGAATCCCACAACTTTTCATAATGATAACGCCATGAATCTCCTGGATTTTGTGGCGGCATAGTATAACCTTGACATTCAACATTTGTAGCTTCAATAATCTGCTTCTCACTTGGAACGAAGACACGCCGCGAAGGACTTGCATAACCAACAAATATACCCTCAATGCACTTCGGACCAAACTTTCCATAAGTCTCTAGAACAGTACAGGGTGGCCCGAACGGCTCTAGATACTTCAAATTCAGTTTGCGGTTATTGATTAACTCAAAGCATGTTTTGTTGAACTTCTTGACAGTGAGAACTATGTTGAGCGTATAGCATGCGGCGGAAACAGCTTCAGCCCAAAAATTAATCGGTAACTTTGAATCTGCGAGCATCGTTCTAGCCGTCTCGATTAGTGTCCGGTTTTTGCTTCTGCGACTCCATTCTGCTGTGGAGTGTACGGAGCACTAAACTCATGCAAAATACCTCTTTCATCACAAAATTCTTCCATCTTGCTGTTCTTGAATTCAGTACCATGATCACTTCGAATTCTTTTGATACGCCTTTGGTACAGATTCTCAATTCTTTTGAACAACGCCATCAAACTGTCAAACGTTTCGTCTTTCGTCTTTAAAAATGAAACCCACAAAAATCTGGAATAATCATCATTAACCACAAGACAATATTTGTCTCCCGTAATACTCTTGACATTCACCGGACCGAACAAATCCATGTGAAGTCTCTCCAGGGGTCTTGAGACTGAATTGACTTGCTTTGTAGGGTGTGACTTTTTCTTCTGCTTTCCTTTAACACAGCTAATGCACTCCCCTTCCAGATGAAAACCTTTGACATGAACTCCTGTAACCAAATCATTATGCACCAAGTGATTCATTTTTCTTAGATGTATATGCCCCATCTTCCGGTGCCACAATCTCGATTCTTTTTCAGTTTCTTTGGACACAAAACAATAAGCCTGACCCGTGGTTGTAGTACATGATAATCCATTCCTCAGGGATAACAAATCCTGGCTTCAAGATCAAACATTCTTTATCAGTGAAGTGAGTGGTATATATCCTGTCACAAATCTGCGAGATACTTAGCTGATTGTTCTCCAGCTCAGCAATGTAGTTAACTCTTTCAAACGTCACAATCCCATTGGATAACGTTCCTTCACCAATAATCCTCCCTCCTTGATTACCCGCAAAACCAACGTAACCTCCATTGATATTCTTCACATCACACAATAACGCAGTCTTCCCTGTCATATGTCGAGACGCTCCACTGTCCATAATCCAGCGTGAGACTAACCTCGGAAGATCCTGCACATATCACAAAAATGACTCAAACACTTCAATAAAGATGCCGATTCATGCTTTGCGATCAAGGAAGCTCCAGCAATTCAAACTGTTTAGTCGAACATTGTGTCCACCCAAGCCTCATCAGTCTTGGGTGTAGTCTTGACACTTTTATCTCTCGCAATTTGAATTTTAAAGTTTTCAGCCTTCAGAGGTGGAAAATTTGCATCATAATCAATCAGAATTGAATCCTCAGAAGGTGAAATCTTTTTCTCAGTTTTAGGTTTCCAAACTTGTTGAGATAATGCTACCCGTTTGTAAAACTTGTCATTTTTAGTTACCACTTTCTTTACGGGTTTATTTTTCACTTTGGTGTTGTCATTTTTCACACTCTTTTTCTCAACAACCATTTGTGCTTTACCCTTCACCTCAACTTTCTTCTGTTGAATCTTCACAGTTTCAGTCTTAGGCTCCACGTTGGTACACTTTCGTGCAATGTGACCAACTTGATTACATCTGAAACATGTTCGAGTGTCAACTACCCGACTCGTGCCTTCAGACTGAGCCTGTGAAGCTCTCTTCTCAAAGAATTCTTCATTCGATTTTGAAAAAAATTCTTTCTCTTCATCAGTAAGTGAACTCTAACTGTTCACAAACTTTTTCTTTTCAACAATCCTCTTGTTTTGAACATTTCTCTTTTGATAACTATTACCACCCTGATAACCACCCGACCAATTATTTCGACTCTTGTTATGATAAAAACGCGGTGGAACAACAGGTTTTTTGTAGTATGATTTATCTTTTTCAAAATTCATTTGTCTCTTTGTTTGACTCAGACTGTTCACTTCCGACAACTCAACTTCAACCAACTTGAAAACATTTGTTAACTTTTTCACATTCACATTCTCAATTGGAAACTCTGAATCCGAATACAACTTATCAGATCCCGACATCTTGTACATGACAAGAGTAGGTTCATCATTTAAGTTGTTTTTGGACTTTTGTTTCGGAATGTATTTATCCAAGAAACATCCATCATCTTCAGCTGAATCAGACATCAAAACACTTTCAGCTGTGCTATTAATAATCTCTGTCTGAACACTATCATCAGATGATGAAGAAAAAGTAACATCAATGTTCTCCGAAAGTTTACTTCATTTTCTTCCTCAATTTCAACCAACCCAGATTGCTTTTTCGTATAATTTTCAAGAATTGGCGGTGGAACTTGATGAAAACCCACTCCAGTTCTATCTGAGTACACATCTTCGCCTGCTTTGTTTTTCCCTATGGGTTTGGGAACAATGTGTTGCAAAACAAAGCTTGCGGAGTTGTAACTGTTAAGCTTCAACTGGATTCGCTCATTTTCAATTTCAGCCTCTTGAACTTTAAGTTTTAGTTTAGCGATTTCATCCAGTTGTTCGTTGATTGATTCTTCTTTTATCCTAAGCACGGTTTTTAGTTGAACATTTTCTTTATAAGTTTTACCATTTCGATCATCATTATCTTTCATTGTGCTTTTAAGCTTCTCAAATTTTTCAGTAATTTGACGGTTTTCAAGAACTAACTTTTCATTTTCTTGTCTAATTCTTTCATGATTAGTTTTATCATTTTCAGTTTTGTTAGTTAACTCTTTTAACCGTTCAGTTGAAGCTTTAACCATCTTGTCACGATCAAGAATTTGATTCTCAACACTTCTGACTTTCACTGTCAGATTATCAACTTTCTTTCCGTTGAGATACGTGACCGTATTACAAAATTTGCATTCTTTGATGCAATTTTTGCAATCAACATCCCCATTGATTTTCTTACCTGCTTCAGTCGTTGACGTGTTTGAACTGACATGGCTTTTAGACTCAGAGACGGATTTAGAATCTACCTCAATCGCCTTAGCTGCCGGCACCTTGTCAGCCATCTTTCCAAGGTTTTCAGCATTCAACTCCTGAGTAGTGTCAATGATCCCAGATTCAACCTTCTTTGACTTCTCTTTCTCTTCTTTCTCCTTCTTCTCTTTCTCTTCTTTCTCCTTCTCGTCTCCAGTTCCCCACCATTTATTCTGCCAATAATCATCATCATCTTTTAACTCTTCGATTATGGCCTCTAAATCAAGAGTGTTATGGTCAATAGCAATGTTTCCATATGGGTCAAGATAACACTCCCTATCTGGATACCATCTATTTGCTCTTTTTGCTTCCGAAAAAATACCAGATATTCTGATCATTCTGTTTGTGGCCAACATCCTTCTGTAATTATACTTCTGTTCTTCAGTTCTGTTGTCTTTCCACGGAACAGGTTCATCTTTGCCATGAAAGCGTAACCAACCGCATCTTCCTCCGGTAACAGTTCACTCCAGTCATAACCCTCATCATCATAAATCACCGCAAGAGCTCTAGATTTCTCTTTGTTCTCTTCAATCTGCTTCATTCTTGGCGGCTCCGATTTGTTTTGATGATATATCGCCTTCTTGTAGTAATCTTCCCTGAACGGGTTTTCAGACTCATTAGCATACGCATTTCTGCATTCACGCTTGAAGTGACCTTTTTGCTTACACTTGAAGCATGTCACCTTAGACTTATCAAAACCCAACTTGGTAGATGGTCCACCAATTGTCTTCCTGCCAGTTATTTCCATGAAACGCTGTGCTCGACGAACAACACTGGCCATGCACCACCTTATGTCGATCAGTTCCATTTCTTCAGGATCTATTTGATCATAATCTTCTTTCGTCAAGTTGGTGTTGCCAATCTTCCCAGCTACAAGGCTTTCATACGATTCCAAAACCGATGCTAGGAAAACCATCTGCTGCTTAGCCGACTCCTCGCTGAAATTCTGAGCATTCTTCATGTCTACAGCGATGTTGCAATGAAACAAATTCTTTGCATCAGACTAGTTTGAATTTGATGAAGATCCACTGTGATAACCATTGTGATATTCATTGCTTTGACTTTCTTTGTTCGTTGTGGAGACATTCTCAGCAGAAAACGCAGTTTTGGGAGAATTGTTCTTTGGCATCACGCTCTTTGGATAATACAAATCCAAGTTCTGCTGGTACGATGAGTGATTGACTTTGTGTGTCTTCTTTAACTCCAGCTCGTGACTTACAAGTCTCTCAATCAACAAATCCACAGTAACATCTGCAGGCTTGATCGTATTCTTCAGCATCAACGCATAGTACTGCCAATCCATTTCATCCGGTAATGAATCAAACAGCTTGTCAACTAGCTCATCTTGAGGATAAGAAATTTCATGTCTCGCTAGTTCCAGTTTTAGATGCCCAAACCTCTCAATCATTTTTCAGACTTACTCATTCTTTAAACACCCAAACAGATCAAACTCCTTTTTAAGCAGTTTCCTTTTGTTTTTCACAATTTCTTTACTTCCTAAACATTTGTTTTTCAACTTTTCCCAGAGATCTTTAGAACTAGAGTATTCGATCAGAGAGATTATATCTTCACGAACTGATTGAAACAGCAACGCAATACATTTCTGCTCAGCGATAAACGATTCTATCTCATCAGATGTTGATAAAGTTTCACCCTTTTTGCTTCCAGCATCGTATCCATTTTTGAGACTCTTCCAGCTAGGAAAAGTAAAAGCCATCAACCAATCTTCGAATTTCTTTGTCCACCAACTATATTCTTCAATAGCCATCAGCTTTGGTGGTTTGTTGTAAGTTCCGAAAGCACTTTCAACTTCCAAAGCATCCGATAATTTCTTCTTTGCATTTGGCGGGTTCTCATTGTTGTTGCTTGAAGATGTATCGTCTCCTGAATTTCCAGCAAATGCGTATATGTCGCTAAACGGGTTCATGAAAATGTCATCCATCTTGAACGTACCTGAAAAATCAGCAAACGCTTAGAAAAATTTCCGAAATTTTGAAAAACAGTGATTTCGAGCGAAATCACCTATGAGCGAAATCAAACAAACACTGTTTGAGCGAAATCAGACAGATGTCTAATTACAAGCGAAATCAACAATATGGTTCGAGCGAAATCAGTTTTTGACTGATTTCGAGCGAAATCAGCTAATGTCCCACGAGCGAAATTAGAATTTTATGATTCTACGAGCGAAACCTAGTATTTCGCTCCAAATGACCTTGTTACTTTCGAGCGAAATCAAGTTTTAAGAGTGAAACCTACGAAGTTTGTTTCGAGCGAAATCAGGTTTTTAGGCTGTTTTTACCATTTTTAATCCGTATTTTAACCTGATACTTTCTAGGGTTTGTTAATTCAATGTTTTACACATTATACTCGAAATTCAGTCCATTTCAACCGTAGGAACCAGTTCAAAACAGAAAAGTATGAGAAGAAGTGAGTAGAAGTAAGAGAATCCGGTAGAATCAAGCTGTAGTAGTATGAACTCCTCGTCCTGAGCTCCGATACCACTTGTTGGACCGTTGTATGACCCTGAATAGTCAGTTAAGGCAGTTCATCTTTGTGTACAAAGGCGGAATCAGTGTAAACAAAGTAACAACAGCTTTTCCTCTTAATTTCCTCTTATATTACTGAAATCCAAGCTTTTACAATGTATTCTGACAAAAATCCGGCAGCACCTCAGCTTAGATTTCGCTCCAACACATACCGAATGAGATCACACATCAAAGTATTTATAGGTTGGCTGATTTCGCTCCAAACAGTTAGGAGCGAAACCCCATGTGTCTCATGAGCGAAACCCCTAACTAACCTAGGAGCGAAATTAACTCTAATGTGTACACTGGAGCGAAATTACAAGTTCTGATTTCGCTTCTAATGACCTACATGTCATTAGGAGCGAAATTAATATCCTAAACCCTAAATTTTGTTTTCCGACTCCGATCTAACCTATCTAGACCTAAGAATCGCTAAAGACGTAGTTGTCAGACATTCAGTACACCAACAGATAGTTTAGATGGGGAAATAATTATTAGTTATGATCAATCATTTATTAAAACTAAAAAATAAATAATAAGTTATTATATTAATAAGTAATACTTACTAGAATCAACTAAATATTGAATTAAATAATATAAATAAAAATAAAATATTATTTAAGAGTTTTATTTAATTACTTGAAGTTTTAAATCGCCTTGTAATTCTTTTTAGAACTAGAAACTGGTATTTATAAATTATAGAATAAAATGCCAAAATGGTCCCTGAGTTTAGCCTACTTTTGTCACTTGAATACATAAATGAAACTTTTTGTATTTGGTCCCTGAGGTTTCTTTTTTTTTTTCATGTTCATCGAATTGACAAAATGGGTTAGAATATTCTGTTAGGTTCTCCCATTTTTATGGTTTTCCTCATTTATTTTCTTGTATCTAATGCATGACCATTTGAGTTCATGTTCGAAATTTTTTATTTTGCTACAGCTGTTAAAGAGTTTTTGGAATTTGAGTTCATGTTCAAAATTTCTAATTTCCTACAGCTAATGAAGAGTTTTTGGTTGTCTCAAAGATTATGGGGTGGGTTCTAATGTTTAGCATTTTTAGTCGGTAAGGAATTCCACTAGTTCAATTAACATATTAGTAGGTGTAGAGAGTACTATGTTTTTTTTTTAATGTAAACGAATCCTTTAAATGGGCTACTGGCAAAATTTATTACATCGGAATACGCTCGCCTCTGAACCGGGGAAAACCCTCACCTAGGGCCGAAGCCCCTGAACACTCGCCCGAAGGCACGACAGTGCGGTGAGGTAAAACCCGCTCAGTTCATGGATCGAACTAGCGATCTCCACCTATTCGCCTAGTCTCCCATCATCACCAGATGTCGCAGAAAATAATGGGGAGGACAAGAATCGAACTTAGGTCCCTTAGAACACCAAGACTCAGTCTTACAACTCCACTACCACCTCATTGGCTGCAGAGAGGACTAGGGGGGCTCGGTACCGACCGGTACCGGAATCGAAAGTACCGGTACCGAAAATCCTCAAAAGTGGGTAACCGTACCGGTAACGAATATACCCGGTACGGTACGGTTCGGTACCGGTATTTGAGGGTAAAAACCGGTAAATATCGGTACCGAACCGGTAGCGTACCGGACCGGTACCGAACCGGTACCCAAAATGTCAAAAGTCAGTACCGAAAAGGTACCCTGTTCGGTAAATTCGGTACCGGTACCGGGTCCATTTTGCTCGTCCCTAGAGAGGACTATCACTCGTTGAAATAATGGATTTTAATGAGTTAGGACACCTCATTGAAAGTCTAATCATTAGAAAGTAGAAAAAGTTGTACTTTTTGAGTTTCTTGGAAGAGTTTAGTAGTGGGGTGTGAGCGAGTCACATTATTTCAAAACTATCAAAGATTGGCTAGTTAAAAGCTTGAATCAAATATGTTATTCTTATAGTTTTATTTAATATATTAAATATATATTTTATTAATAATATTGTTAATGTTATATGAATGATACAGAAAAATGCATTAAACGAATTGCGCGAAATCAAACTAGAACTTTAGTAATAGAGCTCGAATCAAGCCGAGCATGAGTTCAAGATCGTCGAACTCGCGCCAAGTTGAGCCACAATTCTCACTTGTTTACACCTATGCTTCAATATTGTGTGTTTTAGGAGTTCTAAAACGTGATTTAGGTATGTAGGGTCTTGGAGATGGGCTTGAAATTGGTAGAATTTGTGGGATGATAATTCAATACACGTTATTATAGATGAAGATATTGGATTTAAATAACCCCAAGTTTTATTATTTGTCCAATAGCACTTCTAACTTACAAATTGTACCACCACTCCCAACTTTCAACTTGTTTTCCTCTAGCACTCCCAAAGTAATTGAACTGTAACCCAGTTAGTTTTTTGCTGATATAGCATCTGCCATGACATTTTTTGTTGATGTGACATCTGAGGTGTTTTTTTTGCTAACGTGGCATATGGCATTAGCAAAGTGAGTTACGGTTGAATTAGTTTAGGAGTGTCAGAGGAAAATAAGTTGAAAGCTGAGAAAGACGTACTACAATTCATAAGTTAAAAGTATTATATATCAAAAAATAATGAAACTTGTTATTTAAATCCAATATGCCTTGTAGCTGCTACTACTCCTAAGTAATGTTTGCTTCGAAAGTTCAGACCTGCTATTAATCTAGCGTAGGTGAGAATAGTAACATCTCAAAATTTAAATTTTGAATTATATTAAAATTTTGAAACATCAATGAAATTTATAGCTTGGTTTAAACAAATTAACTGTTGGAGTATTATAAGCAAATAATAGTTGTCATATTTTACAAAGTTGTTGATAAATTAAATTAATGAAGTTTTGGGTGATTACATATTAAAAGATATATAAAGTTAGGGGCTGTTTGTTTGCATCTTAATAGCCTCTTATTAGTCTCATGTCTGACTGAATCAGATATCAGCTTGTTTGTTTCATACCTCTTAAAACTTCCCAACCTCTTATTAGCCTCTGACCGGGTCATACATGTAAAGGAGTCTGACTGAAGTCTGAATGAAACATTGGACGCGTATGCCCTTCAGCTCCTCCTCTTCAGCTCTTCTCCACAGCAACCCCATCTTCCCTCCATCTCCTCTCCTCCACAACCGCTCCTCCTCCACAGCTGGCCTCCTCTTCCGCTGCACTTATTCCCCTCGTTTTCTTCCACCATCGAGCTCCTCCACTATGCAGCGCCCTCCCCCTTAATCGGAGGTCCACTCTGCAGCGGCGCCTCCTTCACCATCGACCTCCTCCACTCGTGAAGCTGGATGTAGGTAGATGATGATGATGATCTGATGTGGTTGATCTTGATGGCCTGTGATTAGGGTTTAAGAAGCTCATAATTGATGAATTGAATCGAAGAAATTGAAGATGATGTAAAGCAGAAGCATATGAAGAAGAAGAAGAGGAGAATTAGGGTTAAAGTGAAGGATGAAGAATGATGGAAAGTCTAGGTTTTTAGAGAGGGAAGCAGAGAAACATTGGGGAAGTGAGAGAGAGAGAGAGAGTACAACTTTGGTTTTAAAGCCAGTTGGCTATTTTGTTTTGTTTAGGGGTAAAAATGTCATTTTACACATTATTCAGATGTGCAACCAAACAACGTTTTATTGGTTCAACACTTACTGGTTCAGACCCTCTTACCCATTCAGACCTCTTATTCATTCAGCACTTATTGGTTCAGATGTTCCAAACAGCCCGTTAGTGGGGAGGGGATTTCACGAGAAACGGACTAACGGAGATACGAATCTAATGTTTCTCAAATTTAAGGGTCAGTTCATTAAGAAGTAATAAAACGAATGAGGAAACGGAATGAAATAATCATTAGAGTCAACTTCCGTTTTGCTCCTTGTGGTTTGGTCATTTTAATGATTCTGCCCCAAACCTTTAAAAATAGTCATTTTTCTCCCTGATCTATGTAACTTATCACCATTTTGCTCCTCGCCTCTAACTCCATCCAATTTGTCTATTAAAAAAGGGTATTTTAGTAATTTTATATATAAATATTTAATTAATTATTATTAATTTCAAAAATCCATTCTTATATTAAAAATGAAAATAAAAAAACAAAGACATAAGTATTATTATTAGTAATATACACACACATTACCAAATCCCTATATCCTTCTCTCTAGTCTCTGTCGTAACAGACTATCTCCACCACACCTCCTTTTTCCCCTGCCACCACAGCCACCTCCTGGGACAACCACCGCAACCGCAACCACCTCCTACAAACACCACCACAACCACCTCCTACAAACACTACCACAACCATCTCCTACGACCACCGAAACCACCCCCATCCGACCACCCCCGTCATCGCCATCCAGCGGCGATTGAGCTCTGTCTTCTTCTTGAGCATCCCTGTTTTGCTCAGATCCAAACGACGATTGAACTGTACCAATCTCCGATAAACCTGTGTCTTCTTCTTGAGCATCCCTCTTTTGCTTAGATCCAAACGACGATTGAACTGAGATTAGCCCTAACCCTAGGTTGATTGTGATGATTTTAAAGGTGAAGTGGTGAAGAGTTTGTCGTTGGTTTCGGCTTTCTGTTTTATGAAGATTGGATTTGGGGAAAAAGGGATTTCAGATTTATGTTTTGTTTGTTGTGCATCTTCTTCTGATGGTCTTGAAGATGAAGAGACTAATTCACAAATTACCCATCAGTTTGCTTGATGGTTTGAAAAATTTGACAGGCGGTGGCAGTTGGGCGGTGTAATGGTGGCAGATGGTTGGTGAGGCAGTGACGGTTGGTGGTGGGGGGTGGTGGGTGATGGTTTATGGTGATTGACAACGGGCCTATGGGTTGCCCATTTACCCGTCTTGGGCTACTGTCGCATGGGCCCAACATGATATAAGCCCAACATCGGCTTATCTTGCCCATTAAGGTTCTCCTTTCATAAAGTGGGCGGGAAACTAGAATCAGAGAACACAGGCTACATTTAATGCCTGATTAGAAAAGGATCTTTGGTTGGAAATTGTACTTCCTAGCCGGAAGCATTAAATGAGGCTGCCATCTTACCGTTGGGGGTCAGACACGTGTCTGAGCCCCCCGAAGACTCTCAGAATCCGTTGGATCATCTTAACAAAATATCTCACATGGGAGATAAGGGCTCGGGGTTATATAAGGGAGAAAGAGGATGATCACAAGGAAGATTCAAGGTATCATATTAAAAGCTCTCTCATTTACTCCTCTATTCCGACCAATATTCTCATACATTAAACACACACACATTTATTGGATTCACACCTTAGAGGAAACATTCCGGTGATCACACTCATCGGAATAGGCTCCTCCAACTCTCCGGCAAGGTTACTTATTCTCACGCTGGAGCTTGGTCATGGATCCCCCTCCCGGGGCTGTCACACCTTGGCTTTTGCGGAAGCGTGGGTTTAATTTGGTGTGACTTCTTAATACCATAGCAACAATCACAACAATGCTATATGAAAATAAAACACATGATGATCATCCATTTATTAAGTTTAAAGTTACCACAACATCATTGTTTAAAATGTCGACACATAAAACAAGTTACAACCATGACATGATACAAGCGTGTTCATATGACACAACAAAAGACTTGAATAAAAACGTGGTTTAAAGACATGTAACCCGTCCAGGTAAGGGTTACACCTCCTAAACCTGGATGACATCGTTATTCACTACGCAGCTTGACACAATCGCACACTTCGCCAGATCCATTAATTTCCTGAAGTACATGTAGTTTGAAAAATCAACAAAAGTTGAGCGAGTTAATGTAAAAGTGAGTATGTATAAACCTTCAAAGTATGAATAAAAGTCCCTGGTATGTAGCAATAAGGAAAAAGAGATCACCAATGGGTTGCAAAGCCACTGGTATGTGTGAAAAGGTGTAGGAAGACTCAAACCTAGCAAATTTGTTACCGGGCTTCGGCTGTAAGACACAGTCACCTCTATGGGCCGCCTCGGCCTCATGGGTGTGGGCTCGCTACACCCAAATAGATCTATCACTCATGTCCCTCGGTCCTAACAACGAGGATTGATGGCCTTAAGTGTTGTGCCCACCCTTCACATTATCTAGTAGTAAAAACTCTCACTACGCTAACCATACCATGTAAATAAATGTCTGTAATAATTGTCGCATGCATTTCACCCTCGAAGTATAAAACTGAAAACAGTAAAGAGAAAAGGGGGACATGAACTCACAGTAGTGCGTCTCCTGTATCGTAGTTAAACCTCCGATCTCGTCAGCAAATACGACCTCCTACAATGTACTAGTGTTTATCAGACGAACGGGCCGTGCCTTGCCTTTGTATTTACGGGTTTGAGTTACGTTACTTTGTAATTATTCCATATCTTAACTTCTTGTTAAAATAATAATAATTATTTTAACCTAAGTTTTGTTTTTAGGATTTTGGAATAATAGTTAGGCAACTATTTTGTATTCATGCTTCTCAAGTATTCTATACGCGTATTTCCTTCCCAAGGATGGGGGTATTTATATGTGTATTTTGTGATTAAAGTATTGACATTATACATTCCTAAATCCCACTTTAGAAAAATATAATAACGTATTTATCCCAAGAATACCTATTTTCCGTGTATCCTAGGAAAATATATCATAACTTCTCAAAATAATATATTTCCTACTTGTTTCCAAAAATATATTATACGTTGTGATAATTCATATTTTTCGTTATCAAAGTATTATCTATCCAAAACATACCTATAATGGTATTTTGTTAAGTTATGTCATTTTTCTCTAAATAATATAACTAGTTCCCAAATCAACAAGTTATCATACAATCGGTTTAGCAAAATATACACTCTAAATATATATATATATATATATACTTATCCATTTTTATTTACGAAAATCAACCTCCGATACTTTTATTTTGTTCCAAAAATTATGGCGAAGTTTATATTCGAAACACAAGTCATAAGATATATTTGTAATATTTTTTGGAAAAAATATTTTCTAAGTCTTGGGATTTTTAGAAAATTTCGCCAGAGTTTCCCTTAAAAACGGAGGTATCCATGCTATTAAGCATATCATTTTCTTTTCAAAATCAATCAACAACAATCCTTACATTACCAAGAGCAAAAATATATGTGTTTTACACTAACCATGAACTTGGTTCATTTCGAAAACGCGTAGTAACTTGGTAAGACTTTTAGTGGACTTAGTTACCTTTCGAAACATATTTATTTCTTTAGAAATCATTCTCACAAAATGGTTTAGTGTTTACAACTTGTAGATAATTTTTACAAAAAATTAAACTCTTGAACTCTTCTTGTAAATAAAACATTTTCATACTTGTCGTATCTCTAAAAATAGTGTAAGTGTTTGTAATCGTCATGGTTTCCAAAAAAAAAAAAAAAAACCGCTTTTCTAACTTGGTTTCTTACAAAAATCCTTTGTAAACTCTTGGATTTACAAACTCATCAACTTACTAGTTAATTTATATTTTGTGAAAAATCATTTTTATCAAGTTCGTGTGTAACTAGGAGGTGGTTATTTTTCGTAACACATAACCACTTTCTATTCTTGTTAGATCATACTTCTACATATCATTTAACAAGATTCACATGGTGATCAATATTACATAACCAAGAATCAATAATAAACCAACAACATGTTTACTACAACATCATACTAGTAACTTTTCACTTTCATGTAAACTTTTATGTGCATGTTTCTTGTCTTGACCCTTTTTAGTGTTCTATTTCATGTGTGCTTTAAATATAACCATCATACTACAATTTTTAACTACGAAACAAGATGAACAAGGGTGCAAAAGGAACTTACTACTAGCACAAAGGCTAGGGTAGAATCTAGTGAAAAAGATGATGAGAAATGATGATGAACAAGCAAGAACAAAGCCCTTTTGAAGCTCCACAAGTTTGCACTTCCTTGAATCACCTTAGATGCTTGAATGGAACTTGAGTGATGGAGGATGATGGTGGTTTAGTGGTTGTGATGGGGGCGGTTGTGGGGAGCCGAGAAAGAGGGAGAGAGAGTGAAGATGAGGGGTGTGAAAGTTTGAAATGATGAAGGTGATCTAGGTGCCATACTTATAGCATGTCCTCCTAATGTTTTGGTGATATCAACAAGCAAAATCTAATAAAAAATTAAGATTAAATCTTGAATAAGATGTGAAGCATGGAGGTGGTGATTTGTGGGTCCCTTGGGGACCGATTTCGGCTAGGGGGGGGGGGGTTAAAGGTAACATTTCCAACTAATGTGTAATGGTTAGTTAGATTTCAAGTAATGTGATGATATATGCTAGTTAGTTGCTTTTTCATGGGTGTTAGGGTGTTCGGGGATAACGACAAGCCAAGAAATAAATAAACAATGTGTTTGGCAACAATTTGGTGTCCCAGGTAATGTCCGGTTATTCGGTTGGGTACCGTTCCGTTAAAGTGTTTAATTATTCCTTAAAGAGTCTTTTATATATATTTTTGCAACACTTTTAATCCCCGTCACTAAGGAAAGTATACAGGACCATTCTGCCATATTTTTGCACTTAGTATTTTAAAATGCTGAATTTTATTAATGAGTGCAGAATTCTGCATTTAAAGTGTGTTTTAGTCACTTCCGGCACTGTAACTAGCACCTAGTGACGCAGTTTTATGGTCCTCACTTCCCTACACTCCATACTAGTGTAGTACCATATCCCTGGCTCATACTGGGCCTTAAAAACATGGTCTGTCTATTACTGGCATTGTCAGCATATTTCTGAATTATCCCTTCAGTGTGCTAACTGTGCTTTGTGCATCAGGGTTGTCACTAAAGTTTGTGTGAAATAAATGGAGTGACAGTATGAAATGTGATGCATGTGTATGTAACAGAAATCAGAAAGCAGTTTAATCACAGTTGTAATCAAGCACGGTCATTAAGCACAAATTAAATATTAATTAATTGTACGAATACCTGTAATTGTGAGGGTTGTCACAGGGGCCCTCCATGACGAAGCTAACGGTTTACTTTTTTGTGGCAACGAAGATCGGGATATCTTGACGTCGGCGAAGACCCCTTTGAACGTCATCCGTGGGACAACAGTCTGACTGGTGTTTCCACACCGAAACTCCGATGTTGAAGATAACCCGTTTTACAAGCACCAACATGACAACTCCACCCAGCTCGCGTACCATTCAGACGGTACAGAACGATCATGATAAGGTCACTATGGAAGACATAACTCATGAGGAAGAAAACGAAAACCAAGTGGAAATTCTGGAAAGGGAAGAGGCCATTACTCCAGATTTTGTTGCCATGCACAAGGATAAGCTAAAAAAGTGTCTCGAGGATTTAGAAAGACAAGAGAAGCTTGACAGCCTCAGGGATAGACTGTCCTTCGACACACCTTCCAATCAGGAAGGGGTGGATCCACAAAACAAAAGCAGTGGAAATGACCCACTTGAAACTTTCATGAAGGCGCTTAGACAGATGTCCTCGGAGGAGAGGGAGGATCTCATTACAGGGAAGAAGCAAAAAGGAAAGGAAAAAGAAAAGGAAAACCAAGACGATGATGGTCTGGATCAACCCTACCTCCCACGGGACTTAGCTGAGATCTCAAAGTTCACTCGGAGGATAGCGGAGGCACCCATGCCCCCCAAAACAAAACTACCTCCAAACTTCGACCAGTATGACGGGACAAGAGACCTTGAGGACCATCTCCATGCCTTCAGGGGTGCAGGACAGTTAGGGCGGTGGCCCATGCCAGTTTGGTGCCATATGTTTGTGCAGACCTTGACGGAGGGAGCCAGGCTCTGGTTTGACAGCCTCCCCCCCGGAGGGATTGACAGCTTTGAAGAGCTAAGTGAAATTTTTTTTGAGAAACTTCGGTCAGCAAAGGAAAGTGGTCAAGAACCCAAACGAGATCTTGCACATAAGGCAGAGGGACAATGAGAGAATAGATCAATACATGGAGAGGTTTGTCAAGGAAAGCATGAACATCAAGGACGTCCTAGAGGTCATGAAGATCAGCAGTTTCATTAACGGGTTAAAACATGCACAACTATACGAGAAGCCGGGGTAAGAGTTCCCACACTCATTTGACAACCTCATGGACAGAGTCAGAGCCTTTGTCAGGGGCAAAGACACAGTCAGCAAAGCAAAGGAGATGGACACCCCACCCCGAAGGGTCACCCCGGCTGCTCAACCACCCGAAAAAGGTACACCTTACTCAAGAAAACCAGCTTTTCATAGAATGTTGCATGATAGAACGAGGCCCTCGTACTCCCCATATAGGCCTCGGGGGAGAGGCCCATCCCCCCTACTCTGACAGCTTCACCCCTCTCACCAAAACCCCAAGTGAAATACTAGCCACTAAGAAGGTGAAGAGTTCCTTCCCAAGACCACCACCTATAAAACCCGGGCCAAAAGCACAACTAAACGAGTATTGTGATTTTCACAAAGGATTTGGTCATAAAACTAATGATTGCATGTATCTAAAGAGGGAAATAGAGGCTGCGGTGAAAACGGGTAAGCTGGCCCATTTGGTTAAGGAAATTAAGGAAGGGGTAGGGGACCGCAAAGGGAAATATGTGAGGGAGCCTGGAAGGGCAGATGTAGACATGATTCGAAGGAGGGATGGATTTGATACCACCAGAAGTGTAAAGGCCAGAATTCTGGGCTCCCTAGACCGCATGAACGCTCCCATCTTGATGCCACACCTGGAGGAAAACGAAGTACAGTGACTCCCTCTTAACATCTCAGCCATAATAGCTGGCCACAAAGTGGCCAGAATACATGTGGACGGGGGATCCGGGGTAGAAGTAATATATGAACACTGTTTCCTCAGGTTTGACAGGGATGTAAGAGATAGGATCGAGGAGGACTCTATCCCCTAGTATGTTTCAACAACAGTGTATCACACCGTTTGGGAAAGATCAGACTCCCATTTACAGTCGGGGTAGGGGATCGTGTCCGAACTATAAACCAAACTTTCACAGTGGTTCGGGCACCCTCAAAGTACAATGCAATCCTGGGAAGACCTGGGATTGGAGATCTACAAGCACAAGAATCAACCCCACACGTAGCTCTAGTGTTCCAGACGCCAAAGGGCTTGGCTTGGGTGAAGTATTCATACGAGGTAATTTCCTCCGTATCTGAAGGAGAGGCATCCGAGAAAGCCCAAAAGGATGGGGTCGAAGAATGGGTCTTTGTGACAGGTTCCCGAAGCAGACGGTTAAAGTAGGAAGCCACCTAAGTGACAAGTGCAAAAGTGCCCTCAAGGAGCTGCTCCTTCTCAACATAGATGTATTTGCATTTCAACATGGAGACATGACAGGAATCCCAAGAAGCTTGACTGAACACCGACTCAATACATACACCTGGGCAAAGCCGGTTAAACAGAAGAAACGGAGCCTAGGCCCCAATAAGAGGAGGGCCGCCTGTGAAGAAACCAGAAAGCTGATCAGAGCCGGAATAGTCAGAGAGGTGAAGTACCCTCTTGGGTTGCTAACCCGGTTATGGTCCAGAAAAAAGACGGAGGATGGAGGATGTGCATTGACTTTCAAGATCTAAACAAAGCATGCCCCAAGGACTGCTACCCTCTCCCAGAGATAGACGTCTAAGTGGACTCCTTATCTCAGTATCCCCTGAAGTGCTTCTTGGATGCCTACAAAGGGTATCATCAAATACAGATGTCAATGGAAGACGAGGAAAAGACCGCCTTCATCACAGACGAGGGGACATTTTGTTACACCAAAATGCCATTCGGCCTCAAAAATGCTGCGGCCACATATCAAAGGTTCATGAATGCCCTCTTCAGAGAACAACGGGGACAGAACTTGGAGGTATACATCGATGACATCGTTATCAAGAGTCTGACTGAGATGGCCATGATAGATGATATAGCTGAAACTATTCGCACCATGCAAGATGTTAATATGAAGCTAAACTCCGGGAAGTGCTGTTTTGGGGAAGAAGAAGGGAAAATCCTGGGGGTAGTGGTTACTAAGGGTGGAATCAAAGCTAACCCGGAGAAAACTCAGGTCGTGGCCGAAATGCGATCCCCCAGGTCCCTGAAAGACATCCAACAGCTGAACGGAAGGCTAATCGCCTTGAACCGCTTTTTGTCAAAAGTAGCTGACAGGACCCTTCCCTTCATGAAGGTGCTGAAGGACTGCCTTCAAACGGATAGGTTTAAATGGATCTCTGAGGCAAAAACCTCTTTTCAAGAAATGAAGACTTACATCTTTAAACTCCCGACCTTAGCTACCCCAGTGCCCAGGGAAGATCTGCTTTTGTATTTGTCTGCTTCAAAGACTACCACAAGCGCGGTTATGATGGTGGAACGGGAAAGGAAGCAGATACCAATATACTTCATCAGCAGGACCCTCAAAGTCCCTAAAGAACGCTATATGCCCCTGGAGAAATTAGCTTTAGCTCTTGTTTTCGCATCCCGGAGACTCAGGAGGTACTTCCAAGAGCACAAGGTCACCCTGATGACAGATCAACCCCTCCAAAAAGTGCTAAGGAGGCCGGGGTTGTTGGGACGACTGGCTAAGTGGGTAGTCAAATTAGGAGAACACTCCTTGGAATTCAAAGCCAGAACTGCCATGAAGGGACAAATACTAGCTGACTTCTTGGTAGATGTCCTTGAGGATGAAGAAAAAGAAGTTTTAAAATGGGCGGCTTTAGAATAGGAGGACAAAGAGAAGGAAGATGACACAGTATGGAAGTTGCTTACAGACGGGGCATCCAGCGAAGAAGGTAGCGAGGCGGGCATTACGCTGATCAGCCCTGAGGGGGTTGAGTTAACCTACGCCATTAGGCTGGACTTAGAGAATACCAACAACACCGCAGAGTACAAAGCCCTTTTAGCAGGGATGAGGCTAGCCAAAAAGATGAAAGCAAAACATGTGGAAGCTAGTACTGACTCGCAGTTGGTGGTCAAACAATACCAAGGAGAATATGAGGCTAAAGACAGCACAATGGCTCAGTATGTGGTGAAGGTAAAAGAAACAGCCGAAGCTTTCAAGACCTTTAAGTTAGAATACATCCCCCGTGGGAGAAACAGAAAATTTGATGCCCTCAGCAAGCTGGCCCCCGTGGCATTTGACCACCTGGCTAGAGAAGTCAAAGTAGAAGTCCTGACTTCCCCCTCTCTCGGCACAGAAGAGGTAGCTGCGATCGAAAACGCACAAGAGACATGGATGACACCAATTGTAAAATTCCTTAGAGACAGAACATTACCCGAGGGAGACTGGGAAGCTAGGAAAGTAAGAGTCAAAGCCTTACAATATCAGTTGGTTGATGGAGAACTTTATCGAAGATCATACCTGGGCCCATCCCTGAAGTGCGTTGATAATGAAGAAACTAAGTACGTGATCAAGGAAATACATGAGGGGATTTGTGGAATGCATTCGGGGCCAAGGACAGTAGTAGCAAAAGCAATTAATGCGGGATTCTATTGGCCTCGAATGTATGAGACCGCATCCGAGGAGATTAAGAGGTGTGACAATTGCCAGATCCATGCACCTATGACTCATCGCCACAAACACCCGATGATACCCGTCTCAACGTCTTGGCCCTTCCAGAAATGGGCCATCGACATAATCGGGCCATTCCCAGAGGGTCTAGGAGGGGTTAAGTATGTGGTAGTCGCCATCGATTATTTTACCAAGTGGATAGAAGCAAGACCCTTGGCAAAAATAACTAGGGAGCAGATGAGACGATTTGTACTAGACAACATCATTTGCAGGTATGGGATCCCAAAAGAATTGGTGAGTGACAATGGTGTCCAATTTTCTGGAAAACCCTTCAAGCCGTGGTGCGAACAGATGCACATACACCAAGTGTTCACCTCTGTCACCTATGCCCAAAGCAATGGACTGGTGGAAAGGGCAAATCAAAGCGTTACCAAGGGAATGAAAGGGAGACTCGAAAGGAAACAAAAAGGATGGTTGGAGGAGCTGCCATTTGTGCTATGGGCCTACAGGACCACACCTAAGGACTACAACGTGGAAACCCCTTTCAGCTTAACTTACGGGACGGAAGTAGTCATCTCGGCTGAGACAGGGTCCCCAATTGCCAGAATGAAGCTCAGGGAGGCGGAGAACGAACAAGATCTCCAGATGAACCTAAATTTGCTTGAAGAGAGGAGAGAAGTGGTAGCAGTCTGGGTGGCTAAGTACAAAAAACAGCTCGAAAGTCACTACAATGCCAAGATGAAGAAGCTTAACCTTGTCCCAGGGGACTTGGCCTTAAGAGCAAACGAAGCCAGCCTACAAGAGAGCACCGGGAAGCTGGGGCCCAACTGGGAAGGACCTTACCGGGTCAGGTGGGCAAACGGTAAAGGAAGTTGCAAGCTGGAGACGCTTCAGGGCGAAGAGGTCCCAAGAACATGGAACCTCATGCAGCTCAGGAAGTAACACATCTGAACCAGAAGAAAATCTTTTAGGAAAATGGCCAGGGAGCCACTTTTGTAATGATTAACTGATAGTCAGGGGCTTACCCCCAAGATAAAACCTTTTGTAAAGACTTGTGCTGGGGAAACTTGGTCCCCAAGAAATGAATGACAAACGGACAACTCACTTGTCCCCTTTTGGCAGAATAACAGGTATTATATCGAGGCAGACGTGCCCAGAAACACTATAAGCCTAACAAACAAACAAACACACGTGTACAAGGTATACCAAACTTACCAAACACCCGGTTGTGGGGCAAAATAGGGTCTAGCTAACCCAAATAAAACAGACAAACAAGCCAAAAACATAATCTCACATTATAAGATTTGTCCAGTGATTGTCCTCGAACAGACAATCCTGGTTTATAAAGCAAACCAAAGATACAACACACTTTTGTAAACAAACTACAAAGAAAAGTTCTTATTACAAAATGAATGTACAATAGGAAGCACTATTGGTTTTGACAAGAAAAAACTAACATACAAGCCACCAAGCATAACAAACAGACTAAAGCACGATTTCTTGCAAACAACCCAAAAAGTCTTCAGGAAAGTGCCGACCTGATCCCTGGCAAAAGCTCCTGCAAAATGAAAAAACACAACAGAAAACAAGCAAAAGACAGGATAGCAACATACATTCATAGGTTATATGATTAAGTACTGGGAGAACCCCTATACAAAGGTTCTCCTTCCAAACACCAAAAAGTTTAGAGTATCCCAGGGTAAGTAATTATTTGGATTACAACCATATCGAAAGAGGTCAATATTCAGAAATCACTGGGAGCCACCCCCAGACAAAGACTTTGGAGACGAGGGACCAGCGGAGGAAAACAGGGCTTTCAATTCATCTATAGATATCATTGGATGCTCCAGGATCTTCTCAAGAATGGCCGGGGACTTAGCCCCAAACTCCTTGTCCAACTTAGGCAGCCACTTCTTAGCTTTGGAATTGTAAAGCGGAGTTTCCTTCCTGTCTAGACCCTGAGCAGAGTAAATGTACCCATCCTTCAGCCCTGCCTGATACCCAACATCCCGATACGCCCTATACACCTCCTCAAGACCACTCTTGAACTCCTCTGATTGGGAGACAACAGTAAGAAAGGCTCCAAAGCCTTCAGTAATCAACCAATGCTTCTCCTTAGCCAACCGCTGGTTATCATCAGAAGTTATCCCATAATCAGCATACATATTGTTCAGCTGCTCCTGAGAAACGGAACCGACCTCCTTCAGATGTTTCAGCTCCGCAGCTAACTCTTCTTTCTCCTCTACCAACACCGCCATCTCCCTTTCCCAAGCTCGCTCCCTTCGCTTCAACATAGCTCCAGCCCCCTGAGCAAAAAACATCATAAAGAATCCAAAAGCAGTTGGAAAATATATAAAAGGGGGGGGGGGAGAAAGGCTATGTACCTTCTCTTCTTGCAACTTTCGCTCAGCCTCAACCACTTGACATCGAAGTTCGGCAGCAACAGATTGGGAAGTCTTAAGTTCACCCTTGAGTTCTTCATTCTCCTTCCTCAAATCATCAACCCGCTGTAGCATGCCGGCACCCCTGAAAAAGCTCTCACAGAGTGACATGCTGTACTGATCCTCAAAAAGGTCATCCCTCAAAGCAGAATTCATGAACCTATGGGAGGGAGGAACCACATGACTCAAAAAATCCCTGGCAGTTTCAGGGGTCCCTATCACTGAAGAATGAGTTATTTTCCACTTAGGAACATAGGTGAAAGGGAGGTCATCGACAAATAGGGGAGCCAAAGGGATCGATGAGCAAGACCCTCAATCTGAGAAGGTTTACTGGTCCCAGTAGCATTATGAGGTGAAACCTCAAAAGCTGAGGCAATACGAGCAATACTTACTTCTGGAGTCTTGTCCCGAACACGGGAAGAGGAAGGGGGCCAGTAGGAATCTCTATTAGATCATGAAAACTTCCCTACTCAGACAAAAAAAAGAACATCAAAAACCTCCCCAAAGCAAAACGAATGTAAGGCAACACGTTAGAGAGAAAATAAACTCACCAACAAGGGTGCACTCACAAGGCTGGAGGACCGCAAGTGCTTAGACAAAGAACCCTTAACCCCAACAGGGGAAAGTTCGGAAATAGCCTTTGTTGAAGGAGGGGGTTTCTGGCCGCTAGCACTCCGGAGCCTCTGCCGGATGTCACGAGGAGCAGGGGCTGGTTTAGGGCTTACAGCTTTCCTCTTACGAACCAAAAGGATCTCTAGATCCTCATCATCGTCATGACTAGAATGCTTAGCGGGAAGGGGATCAGGGGAACTCTCCTCCCCATTAGAAGAAGTCCCGTCGCCTCCTTCCACAGCAACGGAGCCCCCAACCTGAACAGACTCTCCGGTCACCTGCATCCCAACACTCTGGTTCAAACCCGGATTAACCTCATCACCAACTACAAACTTAACGTCCTTAGAATCTCCTTGGAGCAGTCTCCACAAAGTCAAATCTGCATAAGAAGAAATACTAAAGATGACTGCACAGATCCCAAGGAGCAAAAACAGATAACAGCATATCCAGGGCAAAAAGATACCTTTTTTACCAAAAAAATCCTTGGGGCGAACTGAGTAGGAAGGGCTCAACCCCCCCATAGTCAGGATTCCCTCAGAAAAAGTAAAAGCCCTCGTCGGATTTTCATACATACGCTTCCATTGGACGATCTCGTCAGTAGATAAAATGAACCAATCCCCATCAGAGATCAGTTTATAAAACATTATAGTAGATAAAAGAAAAAGTTCTTTTTGCTGGAGCTGCTGTTGTTGTGCTTCTTCTTTCGGCATGACGACTTGGAGGGTTGAGCAGAGGTGGTGCCGGCGGTTGGTGCAGTGGTAGCTTGGTGCAAAGACTTGGAGGGCTTATCCCATACTCCAGCTTTTACCCGCTTGTCATTGATCTCGGCGGCAAGGACGTAGGTTTCCTCAATTGATGATGTCTTAGCGGCGTGAACAAAGTCGGCAACACAATCAGGTAGAGCTCGAATGTACTTCTTGATCACTATCTCGGGCGTCTTAACTTGATCAAGACGGATAATACTAAGCTGATTGAAGCGAGCAGTTAAGGCAGCGTTGTCTCCGTCCTTCTGCTTGATGTTCCAAAACTCGTCCTCCAGCTTTTGGCGTTTATGGGGAGGGCAGAATTCGTCCATCATAATGGCCTTTAGCTCTTCCCAAGTCAGCTCATAAGCTGCATCATTTCCGCGTTTGTTTCGTTCGACCGTCCACCAGTCTAGAGCTCGGGACTGGAAGACGCCGGTTGCATTTAGGGTACGGAGATTTTCCGGACAACCACTTTGGCGCAGAGTGACTTCGATTGAGTCAAACCTTTGGAACATAGCGGTAGGGCCATCTTCCCCGGTAAACTCTTTTGGTCCGCATGCCTTAAACTGTTTGAAGCTGAAGACAATCTTGCTAGCATCCTTAGGAGCGTTAGTTCTCGACTCCTCAGACGATTTGCTGACGTTCTCATACACCTCGCTCATAGCTTTTGCCACTTGCTTGGCGATGATAGTAGCGAGACGCTTATCTCTCTTGGCGAGTAAGAGGGGTTCGGTGTCCAGATGATGACATGGTCTGCAATAGACATCGTCGTAGGTCTCAGACACAACAAATCGAATCTCACCTCACACGTCTACTCTAACTAAAGCTCAGGAACACGATAGATCATGAATCACACAAACATATAGGCATGAAAATCACATAACCATATAATCACAGAAGCACATAAGCACGTAGGGCACAGAATCACAGAAGCACATAAGCATATACGCATTTAATCACAAATGCAGATAATGTCACGTAATTCTCCTATCGGCACACAGCAGCACATACAGTATCCTGACTGCATCTAAGTTTTGCGAGTATTCGAATATAGCGGTCGCGTATAGCATATCGAGTAGCATGGTATAATCGTATAGCATAAGCGTATATTATTGCATAATATCGTCTAGATTGCAGCGACTTGTTATCGTCTTGAGATAGAAGAGCAATGCGAGTCGTGTGTGTCGATCGAAGTGATAGCAAAATCGAATAATTCTCCAAAAATTTAAACACATAAACAGGTAATTACATATAAAACTCATAAAATCAACGAATTATCAGAGTGACGCGGTTGCAGTGCTCAGAATCGAAACATATAAAATCGAGAAATAGATTGTCTGCGGCTATTAGACATTGACTACCCAAAGCGATTCGACTATTCGTAGTAGACTTGTCGTCACTTTTCGACTTTCGGGATCGTGTTTCTGCCTCGATTCTTGGGCATTCCGCACGCATTCCCTAGGTCATACTCGTGAGTTCAGGTCGTTGGAGTCCGTCGAAGCTTTGGTGAGATAAATGAAACTCGGAACAAGTTGTCAAGGTTAGGGTTTCACCCCTAGCTTAGGAACTTCTTCCTTGTTTTTAGTAAAATAGAGGAGATTATTCATCAAAATATGGATTTCACTCCTGATTCGGTATAATTCTCTTCGCTTGCTATTGAAAATAATGAGGAAATCATTGATAAATTGATGAAATCAGCATTGTCCAAGCAATTTAGTCGCGGGTTTGCGGTTTTCACACCTAATCCGGACTAAATCGCTTGACCTTAATTGAAAATTCGAGTGCAGTGATAGCGAAGAACAGCAGGATATAGCACATATGCTTGGTCTGTCGGTTCCTAACTATAGTCTAGGTCTCTAAGACAGCGACCCGGACTAGGTCGTGTCCAGCCTAATTCCCTATAGTTATGGCTCTGATACCAATCTGTCACACCCTAACCAATGGCGGAATCATCGGGGCATGGCACTGAGCGAAATAGATTGTCTAGAAGTTTCCACAACAACTATCATTACTATTTAGTTTAAATAACACGTCCCATACCGTATCCCAAATAATAAAACAAGTTATTACAGATAAACATCTAGTCAAGTATTCTGTTCCGACAACTCAGATTCAAATAAAATATAAATATTGTTTTTCTACTTCTAAAGACCCCTATTTTGACTGCTACAGACAACTATTTGTTGGGGGCTCTAGACGCTTTATTCTAGCCTTGCTTCCCTAGCAAGAATGCATCCTAAACACCTGTCACATACGTTAAAATAAAGTCAATACATAAAATGTAAAGGTGAGCATACAAGTTTGATATAGCATATAGAGTTCGAAATAGTTTACGCATAACCAGCACGTACACAGAGATAAACGAAGCATGTTAATTATCGACATGGATCTATCGATACCAATGACTGCGGGTTGACTGTCCGAGACAGTTCGCAATACATGATTACCACCGTAATCCATGCAAGTAATTGTCCTTAACAACCCCCGTGTGAACGGGTGCTGAGTCCAAACTATATTACTACGTCGTTAAGGCAGATAGACAACATTCCACGTGTAAACATAACAACAAGCATTCATTTAGTCACGTAATACATGCAGAATGGTTAGCGTTTAAAGTAGTCGAGTAGTGTGTTCGATTGTGATTTAGATAAGTAACGTATGTAACACCCAAAAGTGCTAAAGCAAAAAGGGTTCGAGTATACTCACAGCGATTGATGGATTGAAGGGAGCGCTTGAGAGTAGGGTTAGCCTGAATAGTTCGATAGCATAACGATGAGTAACGCGAAAAATGGAAACAAGTGTTGATGGGTCGAACAGCCTGGTCGATCGAGCGGTAGGTTCTATCGGACGGCTTGTTCGTTCGGTTGGACAGTCCGTTCGGACAACCTGTTCGGTCGGCCGGTAGGCTCGATCGGTTGGGCTGTTCGAGTGGATTGTTTCTTCCTTTGTGTAAGATGTGTTTGTGTATGATGGCTTGAACTTTTGAAGTTTTTGTTGCAGTATTTGAAAGCACTGAAGTAGTCTTACCTTTAGGTCGATCGATCGAACGGGTCGTTCGATCGGCTAGCTCAACCGATCGGTCAGGTACTTCAGCAATGTGTTCTTAGCAGGGTGTCACCTGGTCGGACGGCATGTTCGATTGGGTGGTACTCCAATGCATCGAACGAGTTGAAAATCGATTAAGTGTTGAAGCATAGTATCTCATGATCCGAAGGGTAATTCAAATCGAACAGCATGTCGATCGAACAATACTTCGTTCAATACTAGACTTCATGAAATTTGTTAAAGTGTGGGGCCATGTGCTGGCCGATCGGCTGGCCTGGTCGATCGGTCAGCATCCTGACCTGGTCGGCTTGTTCGTCTAACACTTCGCTGTTCTGATTGTTTGACATTATATCGAGGTAATGTGACGACGAGTTGAACCATAGAACTCTCGTTCTTACTTGCTTCACCTGCTCGGATAGGAATCACCCAAATCCGGCCGATGAACTGTTCGGAATGGTAGTTTAACGTTTCACTCGAAATCGGTGAACCTCGTAGTTAGAATCCGAATCTTGAACCGTGCCATTACTAGAATGATTAGTGAGTTGGTTCAAGCTCCGTTTCTACCGGTTTGGAGGCATTGAGTGTAAAAGAGTTGAAAGAAGGTTAGAAAATCAATCTTTCAATCCTTCACACCGCGTAATGTTTAGATCTAAGATAGATCTTTGTTTATTTATGTGGAAATCGGCTAGATCCAAGTGATTCTTGGTGGATTGAGGCCAAAACATGAAGTTCTTCAAGAACACCATGATGACATCATCCTAGAGCACTTAGATCTTGATGATTTCACGGTTAGAAATCAAGATTTGAAAGATAGAAAGGTGTAGGAGTGTGCATAGATAAAAAACGTACAAGATTTAGGATGAAATCTTACCGGGATTGAGAGAAATCTGAGAAAGAGTGAAGAACACGAGCTGGTCGGTCAGAGAGTTTCCAAAAGTGGAAAGAATGACAATGACAGGGCTATTTATAGGCTTCCCAAAGAGGAAAGGGCTGGCCGATCGGCCAGGCATCCCGATCGGACAGCCTGTTCGATCGACTGGAGCCTGATCGATCCACAGCCTGTTTTGTGCGTTCGGGCGACGATTTTTGATATTTCGATTTCGATTGAGGACGATACGAATACGATAGAGTTTCCTATTCAAATTACTTTTAATCCCAACCACTATATCTACATATAAGCATCTATATTTCATGTTCGACTTTGATTTCGATTTGATGCGATTGAGTTCGATTGAAATTCGAGTTTCGATTCAATTGATCACCACACATAACATAAGGTAAGCACGCACAGGTAACACATAAGGCACACACACACGTATAACAATACCAAAGTTCGCATAATTCGAGTTTGATGATGATTCGATTAGCTTGATTATTGATTGATTAACTTTATCACATTGTTACTTCTTGCTATTCAAGGTCGTTAAGCGGTTCTCGTTGATGAAACATTCGATTACTTCGTTTCCTTGATTAATAACACTTACTCCACAAAATACAACTAAAAATAAAACATGAAAATAGACTAATTACAGTCAAAGAAGTCAATCTTGACTTTGACTTTGACTTTTGAAAACACGGGGTGTTACAGTTAGCTTATTCAATTCCCTATAATCGACGTACATCCGGAACGATCCGTCCTTCTTTTTGACGAAAAGGACTGGTGCGCCCCAAGGAGAGGTGCTAGGGCGAATGAAGCCTTTATCAAGTAATTCCTGGAGTTGACTCGAGAGTTCGTGCATTTCAGACAGAGCGAGTCGATAAGGAGCTCTAGCAACGGGATTGGCTCAAGGAATGAGGTCGATGCAAAAGTCGATATCACGACTTGGGGGCAGGCCTGGAAGTTCATCAGGGAAAACGTATGGAAATTCACACACATGGGGTACCTGATTTACCGCCTTAACTTTCTTTTCCTTCTCCGCTACTACAATGTTGGCCAAGAAAGCTCTGTATTCCTTGCGGAGATACTTGCTAGCTTGGATACACGACATGAGCTGGAGTTTCTTTGACACGACTTCACCGTAGACACACAATAAATCACCATTAGCGAGCGAGAAGCGAATCATCTTATCGAAGCAAACAACTTCAGCACAATTTTCCCGAAGGATATCCATGCCTACTATGATGTCAAAACTACCGAGTTGCATCGGAATAAGGTCGATAGGAAAAATATGATTGTTGAGTTCGAGAGTACAATCACGAAGAACAGAATTGACAGCGACGATTCTTCCGGTGGCAACTTCAACATCGAATGACAAGGGAAGATGGGCGCGCTTACGATTAAGGAGCTTTTCAAATTCTAACAACACAAAACAGTTATCGGCTCCAGTATCAAATAAACACGAAGCATATATACCATTCACAAGGAACGTACCATTGACCACATTGTTATTGGCTTGAGCTTGGCGAACATTGATGTTGAAAGTTCGTCCGCGTGCTGCTTGCTGCTGTTGTTGCTGCTGCTGGGGCTCTTCTTTAACCACCCTGTTGGGACACATATTTGCGAAGTGGTTGGGATTACCACACGCAAAACAAGCTCGAGCATGAGAAGCGATTGCAAGAGCTGGTTGTTGTTGACCCTGAGGGGCAGTAAGAAGAGCTTGCTGAGCGGGAGCTGGAGCTGCGGTTTGACGAGGACCAATACGACAGTTAGCGGTGAAGTGGTCGTATATGTTACAGTAGGCGCAGTATCTGCAGGCAATTCCCACATGGTGATGATATGTACATGTTGGGCAAGCAGGGTGAGGACCAGTATATGCACGCTTAGCAGGCGGTGCATAGGTAACTGGTGCTGCAGCTGGTCGGTGTTGCGGTTGTTGCTGAGCCGGTATGGCTTGAAGCGGGGCAGCGGTGGTAACAGCACAATTCTTGTTGTTGTTTTTCCTCTTACGACGAGAGGACTTAGGTGATTGCGGAGCAACGGTGACGGTTTCAGCAGTGGTGGCGGTTGTTGCTTGGTGCAGATTCTTTGAGGCTTTGTCCCAGACACCAGCCTTGACGCGTTTATCATTGATTTCAGCGGCAAGCAGAAAAGTCTCCTCGATGGTCGTCGTCTTGGCAGCCTGAACAAAATCATCCACACAGTCCGGCAGAGCACGGATGTATTTCTTGATGGTGATCTCAGGCGTCTTCACTTGGTCAGGACAGATGATACTGAGCTGCTTGAAGCGAGCAGTCAGAGCTGCGTTATCTCCATCTTTCTGCTTGATATGCCAGAATTCGTCCTCCAGCTTTTGGCGTTCATGGGGAGGACAGAACTCTTGCATCATGATGTCCTTCAACTCATCCCACGTCAGCTCGTAAGCGACGTCATTTCCGCGTTTGTTTCTCTCAGCCGTCCACCAGTCTAAAGCGCGGGACTGGAAGACGCCAGTAGCATTCAGAGTATAGAGATTGTCAGGACAACCACTCTGGCGCAGGGTGACTTCGATAGAATCAAATCATTGAAACATAGCCGTGGGGCCATCTTCGCCAGTAAATTCTTTTGGTCTGCAGGCTTTGAACTGCTTGAAGCTGAAAGCAGACTTTGGCGCATCTGTTCGAGACTCTTCAGACGATTTGCTAGCGTTTTCGTTTAATTCACTGACGATCTGGGGGATGACTTTCGCTATCTGGTTAGCAACCAGTGAGGCGATGCGTTTTTCATCATGCTTGCGGCGGGCAGCGCGTGAGTGAATTGATCCAAAGGACGACATTGTCTGCAATAGACAGCGCCATGGATTCAAAACGCTATTTTGATTAAGCCTATTATAGTCTAGCGAAATACCATAAGCTACCCTATATAAAGCACAGGAACACGTACAACCACATAAACACATAGTCACAGAACACATAAACACGTAGGCACATAAGGCATATAGAACACATAGAAGAATATAGAATCAGTCAGAATACAGAAACCTATCATTCAAGGTCGCGCGCGTTCGAGAATATCGATTGCGAGTACACAACGAGTAGTATAGTGAGGTGTGTCGGTGTGTATATAATTTTAAGTATATTTTAAGCCCTTTTTACACTTTAGTCAAGTTTTAAATTTATAAACATGATATTTTACTAACACTAAACAAACATATGGGCAAGTGCACCCATCGTGAGCGTAGTATAGCGTTGGTAAGATACCGAGGTCGTCCAAGGACACAAGAGCTTTTAGTACCGGTTTATCCTCAACGTCTAATCAAATCAAAATTTTAGAAAGAGGTTTAAACATGAAAATAAAAACTAAGAATGTTGAAAATAAATATAAATAAAAACAGATAGACAAGATGAATCACTTGGATCCGACTCGCCTTTAGTGTAACCTTTGATTATTTCCGCACTTTTGCACTTTTTAAGAGATTATCTTAGTTATAATAGTAGGCCCCTCTTTTGAAGCTGACGTTACCCTCAACCCAGTAGTTTGAGTCAACAAGGATATAATCCTAAAGGGTTGGATTATTGAAAGATAATTAATTAAGTTATTAATGCGTAATGTGGTAGGCCCCTCTTTTGAAGGTGACGTTTCCCTCGGCTAAGTAGTTTGAGTCAGCAGGGATACAATCCTAAGTAGCCGGGTTAATGTTTTAATAGTAGTTTGCATATGAGGGGGTCAAGAAATTCGGACCCCCCGCCATCCAATACCAGTGGGTATTGAAGGAGATCATACTAAGCTTGACCCAGGTCCTTGCAGGATCTATACACTGAACAAGGCAAGGCGCTTACCAAACCATTCCCTTAACCCCCGACCAGGTAGCCAACATATCTCCGTATAGACCGTGGAGATATGAATGGTGTAAATCTTTTATTTTATACAGAAAGTAAAATAACGCCAAGACACCATGGACAAATGATAAGGAAGTTTCACCTTCAACATAAGAAACTAGTTATTAAAGTCATTAATACATAACCAAATAAAAAGTGCGAAAAGATTAAAAATAAAAAGTATTACACGAAATGCTTGTCTTCACCAAGTGATGTAAGAGACTTAGGCAAACATGGCCTTTGATTGTCAAGAACTCTAACTATCAATCTTGGATCCCGAGACTACTACACACATCCCTCTATGATGGATGATGGATGTTGGTGGTGGATGTGGGTTGTGATGGTGGTGGTGGGTGGGTGAAGTGTGAGGTGGTTTGCCAAGGGATGCCTTTGAAGTGAACCAAGCACCTCTATTTATAGCCTGCACAGAAGCCCGGACACGGCCCCGTGTCCATCCATCTTCTCTTTCTTCATTAAATGCAGTTTGTCTGCATTAGTTGACCACGCCCCCGTGTCTGTTGGGCACGGCCCCGTGTGCAGAAGCGTATCTGTACTATCAAGATTTGCTTAGATTATGCGAATCTTAGCGTTGACCATGGCCCCGTGTCCGCTGGACACGCCCCCGTGTTGGGTGATAGAAGCTTCTACAACTTTGTCTTTTCTGCAGACACTTGGGCATGCCCCCGTGCTCATTGAGCACGGGGCGTGTTCAACCTTCTAATCTCTTGTTTTTTCTTGGGAAGATGTTGTCGAGGGGTCGGGCATGCCACGTTTATTCCTTTTCTTGTATTATTGTTAGATTTAGCTGCATTTTTGCTTCTTTTATTCATTTGAGCTCATTTATTACTGAAAATACAAAAGGAAGACAAAAGCACACTTTTTGCAACATTAGTACTAAAAAAGGGTTAGTTTTATGACTCATTTGACGTAATTTATATGTTGCATTTTAGACACATCAAATACCCCCACACTTGAATCTTTGCTTGTCCTCAAGCAAAACTCTTTTTAATGTGGTTTACACTCCCAAATGGAATGGGTAGAAGAGAAGGTTTTGGGCTTGTCTTGAGTGTTGGGAATCCAAGATTTTTAGTAGGTTCTATTTTTATGTTTATTTGTATTCCTATTCGTTATGATTTATTTCGAACAGTTACATAAGAGAAATTACTTATTTGGGTATAACATGCCTCTTCGAAATTCCATTTATATACAAGTTCACATACCTCACGGGAGATCACTCAACACTCGGCCGAAGATGTATTTTTGTGAAACACTCGGAACCGGCATGGAACTTACTTCTACCATATGCTTGCCAAGCAATCAATCCTCCTCCTTTTTAATTATACACCTTTGTAAATATCAAGAGGACTTTGGGGGAAGGGTTAGGCTTGGGTTAAAGGTAGGTGGTTTTGGGTTTGTGGTTAGCATAAAATGGCGAAAGGCGTAAAAAGCGTCGGTTTTCGTAAGACTTATTTTTGTGATTTTTTATTCTAATGAAGCATTTTTCAAACAAAGTACTTTCTGATGAACTTGTTTGTTTATTTTTTTTGGCTTCATCGTGATCATTATTATTATTATTATTATTATTATTATTATTATTATTATTATTATTTTTATAAGGAATGTCACATGAAAAACCGAGCTTTTTACTAAAATAAAGGGTTTAAAAATGAAAAAGGGTTTCGGTGGGTAAAGGGTGTTTGTTTTGTGGGTTTAGAAATGAAAAGGTTTTGGCTCAAAGGGGTTAACTAGGGGGATTTTGGGTAGGTGGTAAAAAAGAAAAATAATGGTGTTGAGAGAAAAAGGGTTAGTCCTAATGCCTCCATCATTTACTTACTTGGGTTTAAGTTGATAAGGACCGAGAATGTATTGTCATGGCAAGTTCTAGAGTCGTAAGAAACCAAACGGCTATTCACACAAGAAACGAAAAATGAGCATTTAGTTTAAAGATGTCTATTTGTATGCTCAATAAAGGCTTAAAACTCACTTTTTGTGGGAATGAGTTTTTTATGTGATCAGGTATATATAATCAAATTTTAACTAGATTTGTCATGCTGTTTCATAATTCTTATGTTGGTTCTTTTTATCACGACGCCATCGGTTGTAAATTTGTAAAAATATAACCTTTTTAGAACTTGTAATTCCCAAATTAAACCAAGACAAGTAAAAAAATGAAAAATTTTTGAAAAAAAATTGGGGTGATTAGCGGTTCCATTAGAGTTTTGTGTTAGGCTTGTAATTAGGACTTGCAAAATTCAAGGTTTTAGCATCCCCCCACACTTAAATTACACATTGTCCTCAATGTGTCCCAAAAATAAGTTTTTAGGTTGATTGAATGTGTAAAAGGTGTGTTAAAAACAAAATTTAATGTTACTGGCATCTGGACACAGCCCTGTGTCGAATGAATACGACCCCGTGGTCAGATTGCCAGTAACAAGGACTTATAAAAGGTAGACACGGGGGCATGTCTGGTGAACACGACCCCGTGTTGGATAAAGGTCTGCAACATTTTTGACAAACAGCAGGTCTGTGCAATGGGCACGGGGGCGTGTCGGCTGAGCACGACCCCATGTGGACAAACTGCAAAACTGTAAAACAGGTTTCTGGCTTCGGTTTTGCTGTCCCGGCTTTAGTAGCACTAATGTTTAGTAATCTAACCCTCGTATGTACCTGTTTAACTAATAAACACCACACCAAACCATAACCAACATCCTAAATTACCAAAGTTAATCATCCACACCATAAGTTAAAAAGAAAAGAAGTGCAAGAAATAAAAAGTGTTAAAGGAAGTAAATTGTTTAACACTTGGCACGCAGGCCAGAAATTGTTAATGAGATAAGGGGGTTAACCTGTGAGACCTTCAACCTTGGGGTGCTACCTTCACTCCTCCCGCTCAATCCATGTCCTAGTCTTCATCATCATCACCTCCTTCGTGGCCCGCCATATACTCCCGGATGTTTCCAATGTCATCCTGTATGTTGGAGATGTTCCTCTCTATCGCTCCGACCCGGGCATATGTGTTGCTGGCCATGTTGTAGGTGTTCCTGGTACACATGAGGTTTTCCTGCAATAAATCATGTAAACTTTGAAAGTTAGGAAAACCGCCTCCTTGAGAGGAGGATTGACCCGGATCACCCTGGGGCTGTTAGTGGTACTGAGGAGGAGGAGGAGGACAGATGTGTGGTGCGTGTAAAACGAGTGCCCCTTGCGGGTTCCATGCATGCCCTTGAACTCTTTGAAAACTGACCGTTCCGTCATCTGCTTCATAAATCAAGTTCATGGAGCGGCATATGACCATGTCCACTCTCCCCGACCATGGGCTCTTTTGTAAAGACCTCGGCATCCTATCAACAAAGTGTTTGAAAAGGCGGTAAATCCACCCTCCAAAGAAGATAGGAGTTGGGGGAGTAGCAAGTTGGTTCAAGTGCTTGTTTCGGAGTAGTAGGTATGGAACATCAAGGTTGGTGAGGGTGCGAATGCAATGGAGGACCACTAGATCTCGTAACCCTACAACGCCGCTGCTGTCGTGCCTCTGGCTAAGAGAGTAGGTGAGGACCTTGTGGATGTAGCGGTAAAGAGGGTCTCTCAGTTGTGTTCTCTTAGTTCGGCTCGGATTATAGTTTCCATCTCCTATTTGAGCCCAAGCAGCTTGGCATTGATTTTCTGGAATTTCACGTAGACCGCCGGTGTTCTCTTCATCCCCAACATCTTCCTCCGTGTACAGCCCAACTATTGCCCCAAACTGTGCAATCGAGATTGAGTACACAGTCCCCCCACAACGGAACTCTACCCCATCATTGTCAAACGGATTGGCTCTCGTCTTGAAAGCGAACGTGCTGTAGAATTCCATGTTGTATTCATGGACTGAGCGAAGCCGAGTGCACAGGGCGGCTTGTAGTGGGCCGGTGACATTGTTGTTAAAGCACTCTAGCTGGTTCACTGTTCCTAGAAGATCCATGCATACTTGTCGTGGGTACTCCTCGGGCCTAGTTCTTAGCACATCGTATATTGCTTTAGCATCCAACTCGTTTGCATTGAATCTTGTAAATTTCTTGGCCCTCTGAAAGAAAACACCAAACAATTAGCAAGAAACAATGAAATTGTCGGAGAAAACTGAAAACAGTCGGCTGAACACGGCCCCATGTTCAGCGGACACGCCCCGAGTTCGCCTGGATTTGGCTGGACACTCCCCCGTGCTTGCTGAGCATGACCCCGTGTCCAGACGTCTGTTTCCCAAAAATCCCATTTTTCGACCCGGTCCCGAAAGTTGAAAAGTTTTGGTCCAGTAGGGGAGATTTTCCCCGAAAATGAAACCCCAAGTGCCGTTTTTCCCAAAACAAACCGTTTAGCCCTTCAATTTTATCTTTTTCGGTTCAAAAACAAGGGTTTGGGGTTTTTGTGAGAAATCGGGCGAATCTACAAACAATACAAGTTGATTTACTTCCTATAACATGTATCTACACTAATGCTAACAGATTTATGCAAAAAATTTGAGGTTCGATCCGATTCAAGTTGAAGAACCCTAGATTTTTCCCCAAATCTTGATGTTAAACTACATGCGAATGCTTAATCTAACTACTAATGATGATAGAATCATACCTTGATGTTGTTAGAAGTAGGGGAGACGTTGAAATTTTGTAGAAAAATCGCCGGGACCAGAGAGCTTTTGGGGAAACGGGGCGTCTGGAATGAGTAAACTATTTTGAAAAAGGGGTTTTATCCCGACAGTTGCGCGGACACGGCCCCGTGCTCGCTGAGCACGGCCCCATGGGCGGGCAAGTTTTTTTTAGTGCTCGTGTGAGTGCCCTGTTTCCCAAAACTTTGGTCTTAGAGATCTTACCGATTTAGATGTTTTCCCGATTGTTCGTAACTTACCAGGTATGATGATGATGCTTGAACCTTTGTTTCATTTTTCAACCGTTTGAAGCGAGATTTCTTCCTCTTCATCCTCAATCCTTGATAGAGCTTCAGCCGTTGGTCATTGCCCTTGAATGGAATTCCATTCCGAGATTTAATTTTGACTGCACCGTGTGGGAAAATATGGGTGATGGAAAAAGGTCCTGACCACCTAGACTTTAATTTACCAGGAAACAATCGAAGTCGTGAATTAAACAATAGAACTTGATCTCCAACCCGAAATTCATTAGGTTTAATGTGTTTATCATGCAAATTTTTCATTATTTCCTTATAAATTTCGGAGTTAGAGTATGCATAATTCCTTAATTCGTCTAATTCATATAATTTGCAAAATCGATTCTTTCCTGCAAATTCTAAATCCAAGTTTACATTTTTAATTGCCCAGTAGGCCTTGTGTGCTATTTCTACTGGCAAATGACAGCTTTTTCCATAGACGAGCTTATATGGGGTTGTACCTATTGTTGTTTTATAAGCAGTTCCAAAAGCCCATAAAGCATCATCTAACTTATTGACCCATTCTTTTTTATTTAACCCTACGGTTTTTTCGAGTATTCGTTTTAAACCTCTATTAGTCACTTCGGCTTGTCCATTTGTTTGAGGGTGATATGCAGTTGAGACCCGGTGATAGACCCCATATCTTGTTAAAAAAAATTCAAGTTGACGGTTACAAAAATGGGTACCTCTATCACTAATTAATGTTTTTGGTGTTCCAAAACGAGAGAATAATTTTTTCAGAAATCTTACCCCGACTCTTCCATCATTTGTTGGAAGTGCCTCGGTGTCAGCCCATTTAGACAAGTAATCTACCGCCACAAGTATATATTTGTTTCCTTTTGACGGTGGGAAAGGTCCCATAGAGTCGAGTCCCCATACATCAAAAATTTCAAAAACAAGAATGCCATTTGGTGGCATTTCGTTTTTGGAAGAAATATCCTGATCTTTGGCAAGCGTCACAAGTCTTGACAAGACTTTGGGCGTCTTTACAAATGGTTGGCCAATAAAATCCTGAATCAAATACCTTTCGTGCGGTACTAGCGGCACCATGATGTCCTCCGTATGGACCTTCATGACAATGGCGGAGAATTCTTCTTGCTTCACTACCATGTACGCATCGGCGGATGAGTTGATCGGCACACATTTTGAAAAGATAAGGATCTTCCCAAAAATAATGCTTTTACATCGGCAAAGAATTTTTTTCTTTGATGATGTGGCTATCCTTTCGCGACTATACCGCTAGCTAGGTAGTTAGCATAGTTGGCGTACCATGGTTCTTCTCGGTATTCCACCATTTCCAGGGACTCCGTTCGAAAATTTTCATTTATTTGCTCGTCCCTGGTTGCCTTCAAAGCTGGGTCTTCGAAGCGCGAAAGATGATCTACTGCGGTGTTTTCTGCTCCTCTTTTATCCTTGATTTCAATGTCGAATTCTTGGAGGAGTAGAATCCACCGAATCAAACGCGTTTTAGCATCCTGTTTCTTGAAGAGATATCGAATGGCTGCATGATCAGTATAGACTATGGTTTTAGAAAGAACAAGATAAGAACGAAATTTATCAAAAGCAAATACCACTGCTAGTAACTCTTTTTCTGTTGTTGTGTAATTCTCTTGTGCATCGTTAAGCGTTTTACTAGCATAATAAATTCAGTGAAAATGCTTATCTTTTCTTTGTCCCAAGACAGCCCCAACTGCAAAGTCACTTGCATCACACATGACTTCGAAAGGTAATTTCCAATCAGGCGCTATCATGATAGGTGCGTTGACTAGCATTTCTTTTAGTGTTAGAAATGCTTGATTGCAATCCTTGTCAAAGATGAAAGGGACATCTTTTTCAAGTAATTTTGTTAGAGGTCTTGAGATTTTAGAAAAGTCCTTGATAAATCGTCTATAGAATCCGACATGCCCTAGGAAACTTTTGATAGCTCTAACGGAGGATGGGGGTGGTAATAGAGAAATAGTGTCTATTTTGGCTCGATCAACCTCCATTCCCTCGCTTGAGATTTTGTGACCGAGTACTATTCCCCCCGTTACCATGAAATGTCATTTTTCCCAATTAAGGGCAAGGTTAGTTTCCTCACATCGAGATAGCATTCGTTCAAGGTTATCGAGGCATTGGTCGTATGAATCTCCAAAGATAGAAAAGTCGTCAATGAAGACTTCCATTGTCTTTTCTATCATATCATGGAAGATGGCCACCATGCAACGTTGAAAGGTTGCGGGGGCATTACATAAACCAAAAGGCATGCGTCGATAAGCAAAAGTTCCATAGGGACATGTAAATGTTGTCTTTTCTTGGTCTTCGGGTGCTATCGGGATTTGAAAGTAACATGAAAAACCATCTAAGAAACAATAAAATTTGTGACCGGATAATCTTTCTAACATTTGATTAATAAAGGGTAAAGGAAAGTGTTCTTTCCTTGTTGCTTCATTTAATCGACGATAATCTATACATACCCTCCATCCTGTGACGGTTCTCGTTGGTATTAATTCATTTTTCTCGTTAGTTATTACCGTCATACCTCCTTTCTTTGGAACTACTTGGACAGGACTTACCCAAGGACTGACTAAGTTTTTAACCACTTCTTGGACATTTGGATTTACCCTGCGTTGTGGTTTTATTACTGATTTATAGTCATCATTCATCAAAATTTTGTGTGTGCACATGGAAGGACTTATTCCTTTAATATCTAAGCGATCGCATTTTTGTGTTTTTTCAAAAGTGTAATTAATTTTTTCATTTTCTAAACTAGTTAAATTTGACGAAATAATTACAGGTGATTAACCATCTTTGTCTAGAAAAGCATATTCCAAACCTTTTGGGAGTTCTTTCGGCTCAAGAGGTGGGTCTTTAGGAGACTCATTATTTGGTTGCTCATAACCACAAAGGTTTGTTCTATGGCAACCTCTTCTTCAACAAAGTGGTTAATTTATTCTCTTGTATCGGGTGGTTCATCTTCATCTTCAATTAGGGGTCATTATTGCCGAATAGATATTTCATTGGACGCTCAAGATCGACACTCTTTTTAAATGCCCCTAATCAAATAGATAGATTGTTGTACTTCCGGTTTTTCAAAGTTTCGTGGGTTTTTACAAAAGGTCGTCCCAACACTAGAGGAGCGTCATCAAGGATGACAAATTCGGTTGGGATTACCATTTGGTTTGTTTGGATCAAAACATCCTCAACTATCCCTATTGATTTTATTACTTTTCGATTAGATAGAAAAATGGGTATTTGAAGTGGAGAAAAATCACTAATACTTAATTTTTCGAAAATGTAATTTGGCATTATATTAACACAAAGATCTTTATCAATTGTGACATTACTAATAAAGGAGTTTTGAAAAAAACATGGAACATGTTTAATGTTAATTTCAAATGGGTCTTCTTTTATTAGCGAAGTTTGATCATTTGTTAACCTAATGCTTACCGTTTCGTCAATGTTAGTGTTAGTGTTTAACTCTTTTAAAAACTTAGCATGAGTGGGCACTAAACAATGATTTTCGAAAGAAGGTGACAAGAGATTAATTTTTTCAAAAATAGACTCTTCTTGAATTTTATCGTTGTCGGACTCACCTTTTTCGTTGTTTAACTCATGTGTCGGTTTTTCACTTACTTGTTTTTCCATTTTTACATTTTCAACTATCTCTTCTTTATTACTAGTTAATTCTTCTCTTGCGCGGGAATCCTCTTCCCTTGCGCGAGATTCTTTTATGCAACGTTCGATAGTTTAGTGTGTTCTATTATCCTACCGGTTATGTGGGTGATAGAGTAAGGATCAGGATCCTCAAAGCTTGAATCCGGATGTTCGATCCTTTGTTCCTCATAATACTCATAGGAAGTAGATGGTTCATACCATTGTTCTTCGTTGTAAGTATATGATGGATAAGGGTCGTAATTTTGTGCTTCATAATACTCATATGAGGTGGGTTGTCCACGCCATGGTTCTTCATAGTAAGCATATGAAGGTGGAGGCTCATATCTTGGTTCCTCAAAGTATGAGTATGAAGCCTCATACCTTGGTTCATCAAAATATGAGTATGAGGGAGGAGGTTCATACCTTGGGTCTTCATAGGATGTGTATGAAGTTGATGGCTCATACCTGGGTTCCTCATAATAGGTGTATGAAGTGGATGGTTAAAATAAGTCACAATATTGTACCGAGTGAGGGTTACCACAAATGGTGCAATAGTCTTCCCTATAATCATCCTCCTCATAGGTGTAGTTGTAATCTCCTAAGTATTGATCCATAAGAATCACTCAGCAGACCACAACAGAGTCTCAAGACCAGAAAAAAAAAACGGAAACAGAGACTGGACACGGCCCCGTGTTCAGTGAGCACGACCCGTGTTCAGGTTCTGTATCTGGGCGTTTTAATAAAAGTAACTGGTTTTGTGCAGCACGGGGGCATGTTCAGTGAGCACTACCCCGTGTTTAGACTCTGTATCTGGGTATTTTATGAAAAATATGCAGCACGGCCCCGTGTTCAGTGAACACGACCCCGTGTTCAGGCTAGTGTAAATGCAAAAACTAACTAAAATGTAGAAAATGTGCGCGCATTTTTAAAACGTTTTGAAAAACTGATTAGGCCGTCGATTTTAAGCTTTCTTAAAATCCTTGTGTCCCCGGCAACGGCGCCAAAAACTTGATGTGTGTCGGTGTGTATATAATTTTAAGTATATTTTAAGCCATTTTACACTTTAGTCAAGTTTTAAATTTATAAACACCATATTTTACTAACACTAAACACACATATGGGCAAGTGCACCCATCGTGAGCGTAGTATAGCGTTGGTAAGATACCGAGGTCGTCCAAGGACACAAGAGCTTTTAGTATCGGTTTATCCTCAACATCTAATCAAATCAAAATTTTAGAAAAGGTTTAAAGATGAAAATAAAAACTAAAAATGCTGAAAATAAAAATAAAATAAAAACAGATAGACAAGATGAATCACTTGGATCCGACTCGCCTTTAGTGTAACCTTTGATTATTTCCGCACTTTTGCACTTTTTAAGAGATTATCTTAGTCAAAACACAATTAAATCATTCTAAGGAATTTCATCAAACACATGGCGAGCATACTAACTACAAAGCATAAAGTACAAGTACCTAAAACATATTTTTCTATGATTAACCCAAAGATCGGCCTACTCTTTCACAATAAATATCATAACCATATACATACGTTTTATATCAAATTGTTCATCTAAATGCCTTCTATAACATAGATTTAACATCAATATTACCCAATTCATTCCATAAACTTTTCTTAACTCTGTTTTCCTACAATTACAAAAGGGTTTTACTCCAAGCTATCAATACAATCAAAATTGCACATAATACAACCTCTATATGATCATATCATGTAACATTCATGTTAATTCACACACTTAATCACGGATTACACACAATCCATTTCATCAAACATCACCAAATCATGAAATTAAACTTACTTGATGTCAAGAATACTTAGGAGATCAAAGTTCCTTGCTAATGCTTTGCAAATTCATTATTAAACCCCCTTAATTTGGTGATTATTTTGCTGGGTTTTTGAGGAAAAAGTTTTCCCCTGACCTCTTTCTCGATCGCACATACCCAGGGCCAAACACTGATGAATTTTGTTATCAAACTTTATTCCTTATTTACACATCCAGCCCTTTATCTCTTTGAGTGTGTTCATATTAGTAATTCTCATACTAACTTGGTTTCTTTTATTTTGGTTAACTTCATTTACATAAAAGGGTTTAAACTTACTATTATTTATAAAACTTTCAAAATGGTAAAATCTATATTTACCATTCTTTATCATTAAATCATCACGATTAAAATATTATACTATGACATACGAAATTTGGGGTGTTACAAAAATCCATCCTTGATTCGATTCGGGTCTTCAATCCATTCCCCTTCCACTTTTATTTTGGCACCAGATCCACCTTCACCATTGCTCGGTTTGTCTATATTCTTAGGCCGTGATACAAGAACCGACTTCAACCTGTTACATATCAAACGGGATAATTCAACCCAAAAGAGTAGTCTGATGGGTGAGAAGCACCCATTTAGTATGTAAATTTCACATTGGTTGCCCATACAATCGATGTGAGACAAGTCTGATACCTTGAAATGGTTTCAGACCATAACACAACCCATCAAACTCATTCTTTCTTTTATTGTTCCTTAATAGACGTTTTCACCTTCTTTAACTTATCTCGATCGATAGAAACTTTTGGAAGATAAAGATACAATATATCATTCCACACCTCCAAAACAATATTTTGAAAGCCTTCCAAATACATAGACAAATTATACAACTTGAATGGGGATGGACCAAAAATCTACATTCTTTTGCTTTAATAAGATCTGACGTTGAATCATCATATGTGTAGCAACCACTTCAATGTTTAAAATGTTATGAAACACATCTTTGGAAATTAAAGAACGTCTAACTTTTTTTAATGGCAAATTTTATTTTACTCTTGTGTGACTTGAACCCATTATCTCTCGTCAGGGTCGTTTCAACCTTTTCGGAGGCCTAAGACGAAATGAAAATTTGGAGATCTTTTTCCTTTTTTTTTTATTTTAAAAACGATACTCATTTATCCGTGTTTGGAACTTCGCAAAAATCTAACACAACTATAACACAGAGTGGTTTGCTAGTATAAGAAATCAAACAAATCTAGAAGACTAAATTTGCACTAATATTAATAGCTAGCATATAAATTTTCTTTTTATTGAATGTCCTATTTTTTTTGAAGGTCATAAACCCAAAACTAAATTACTTATACTATAGGTCTCACGTTTGGGTCACCAACCCCAATAGTATAAAAAACACTTCTAGTTAGCTCTATTTATTGTAGTGATCAACAACCCGGGTATAAGAAAAGCCACATAGCCTTAAAAAAAAATCTAATTCGCTTGATAAATAAACCCTACTTCGATTGTAGATTTCATTCTTCGATATATAGTAACTAGGTTTTATTACTTTATTCACACATCAATATGTGTTATAACTCATTTAAAAAAAAAATAACATATTGAAAAAAGACACGTACTCAAATTTATAGTACTGCAAGTTATCGGACTGATTGCCTTGTGACATAAGTTTCTTTATACGCCATAAGTTTCTTCACCGTAAAGAAACTTGTATGATTGGTTTCATCCACTCTATGTGGTTACCATCATTTCCTTTATCATTATCAGAGACAAGATTAAAATAAAGTACGCAACAAATATGATTACAAACCTTATCATGTGCTGATTAAATGTGAGTATATTATATGTGGTTTGTCATTTTCTGTTGGACATAGGAATTGGACACTAGATTAATTAATGTGGATGCATTATATATGGTTTAGCATCTTATGAGATAATTGAGTAAATTATCTTGATTAGAAAAACGAAACTCTTAGAAGAGTTGTTGTCGACTTGTCGCTATAAGAAGTGTGTGAGGCTACGAACATGATTTATTAAATGAAACATAAGTTCCCTTTATGTACTACTAGGTGATGGACTCGTGTGTTACACTAGCTGAATAAAGAAGATATCTTAAGTAAATAGTAAAAGATGATAAAGTTCTAAAAAAATTGCTTAAGACCTCATAATCATAAAAATGTAAATTTTTTTTGAAATTTGAAGAAAAATAATTTATCACAATTTAGGATGCTAATATATCATAGATAATTATTGTTATTTATCAATATATACATACCGAGTGACGATATGGTAACGAATCAAACTGATACCAGTTGAATCCCTACCGCATTGTGTAAGGGATTCCAGTATATATAAATTAAATTATATATTTGTTATGTTAATAACTAAGAAAACTAAACTCGTCTTGTTAATTTATCCCACCGATCAAATGTAAACTTAAGGAGCTATGTAAATATTTGTACAATAATTAGAAATAACTCATATATATGATTGATCGTAAACTAAATTACAACTATAACTTAAATAGAATTTAGTAACTATATAAACTTAATTTAAATTCAAAAGTGTATATTCGTTAATTCTTCAAGTTTCTATAGTTATATTGAACAATAGTTTATATTTATATTATATATATGTATGTATTAATAAAATAATATTAGAATTAGATTAGATCCGTGCGAATTAGATCAATATCCTTATGTTGTATAATAATTATTAATAATATTAGAATTATTAGATCAATATCCTTCATGTTATTATTTAATATCAATAATAATAATAACAGAGACCTACATTAAAGGAGAAAAACTCACATGACATTTAGTGAAATCGTTTATTAGTACATAGGTTTTCTTTGCATTGTGTTCAAGGTTTCAGGTTATTGGGTCTTTTAACTAGGTTTTGGTCATTACGTTTTTATTAGGGTTTCTATATATTGTGTTATTATCAAAACTTATAACACAATTTTAATTTGGGTTCTGGCCACTGCGTTTTTATCATAACCTATAACACGATTTATGACATAATGAAGATGGTGTTGTATTTGAGTTTTCTATACATTATGTTATTGGTTATGATTATTTTTGTTTTAATATATTGTCCATTGTGTTTTTCTTTTGTTGTTCATTGTGTTCTATTATGTTGTTTGTTGTGTTTTTATTCAAATGTCCATTGTGTTTTATTCTGTTTTCCATTGTGTATTTTATCTGCTGTTATCAATTGTGTTTTTAGTTTATTTTCCATTGTTTTTTTTTACTTTGGTACTCACTATGTTTACGTTATTTCTATTGTGTTTTAGTATGTTTTCTATTGTGTCGTGAATCTTTAGTCAATGATTGTGTTTTTGGTTTACTTTCTATTGTGTTTTTAGTTTTATATTCATTGTGTTTTACGTTATTTCCATTGTGTAATAGCCAATTGGGTTTTCAGATTTTTTTAAACTATGACAATAGGGTACTTATATTAAAGATAAAAAGACGCTCTATTTCATGGTATATTTTTTTTTAAAATGTTGCATAATAAAGTTAGGGGCGTGTAACACCCTTACTGTTATAAAAGGGTTTTTGTACTAATAACGACAATTAAATGTGTACTTACAAAAACACATACATATAAAATACGGGTTTACTAAAACTTTTACAGTTTAAAAATAGTACAACATAATGTAATTGAGTTCGTCGTTTAAAAGTTACGACGTAACGCCGTGCAGAAGCTTTAATCTCCTATGTTTGGTTCTTCGTTGAGCTTGATCTTCATCCGGGAATTCCTTGACATTCACCTATGATCAAAACCAACATAAAAGTTAGCTTTGGTAGTTAAATAACATGTTTAAACAAGTCATATGGGTCAAAACAACAAAATTTAACAATTTTCGTAATTTAGGGCGCCACCGTACGCTAAGGGGCGTCGCGCTACGCCTAGCCCTATTTTTGAGAGAATGATCATTTGGCTGATGCTGCAGATGCCCAGCTCAAATTCTAACCATAATTTTAACTTTAAAACCTCATATCTTTCGATCTAGATATCCGTTTTACGCGATTCTTTTTCCTACGCGTTCGTAATTTAATTCTCCATCTTATGGAGTTAAAACCCGAAATTCAATTACTTTAAAAATTCAGATTTCAAGCTCTCGCTTGAAATTCCTTTTTAACACTTTTGACCCGTATATGATTCATTAAACCAACATGTTTGTTATTCCAAAATTCTTATGAACATCATATTTCAATTGTTTCTTATGACAAAAGATTTATATCACAGGTTAATACGCATCGTTAACCCGTCTATAATTATGCGCTTATTTTGACCCGTTAAGGGTATGATGTGCGTGAAGTGTGATATATTTTTTATGTATATTTTTAAGCCCTTTTTACACTTTTAGCCAAGTTTTAAATTTATAAAACACGATATTTACTAACACTAAACACACATATGGGCAAGTGCACCCATCGTGGACGTAGTATAGTGTTGGTAAGATACCGAGGTCGTCCAAGGACACAAGAGCTTTTAGTACCGGTTTATCCTCAACGTCTAATCAAATCAAAAAGGTTAGAAAAGGTTTTTAAACTAGAAAAATAAAAACTAACTAAATGCTGAAAAATAAAAATAAAATAAAAACAGATAGACAAGATGAATCACTTGGATCCGACTCGTGTATTAGTATAACCTTTGATTATTTTCGCACTTTTGCACTTGTTTAAGAGATTATCTTAGTTATTGTAGTAGGCCCCTCTTTTGGAGGCGACGTTACCCTCAACCCAGTAGTTTGAGTCAGCAAGGATACAATCCTAAAGGGTTGGATTATTGGAAGATAATGAATTAAGTTATTAATGCAAATTATGGTAGGCCTCGCTTTTGGCGGTGACGTTACCCTCGGCTAAGTAGTCTGAGTCAGCATGGATACAGTCCTAAATAGCCGGGTTATAGTATTAATAGTAGTTAACTTATGAGGGAGTCAAAGAGTTTGGATCCCCGCCATCCAATACCTATGGGCATTGAAGGAGATCCTACTAAATTTGACCCAGGTCCCTTGCAGGACCTCTAAACGCTGAACAAGGGCAAGACCCTTACCAAACCGTTCCCTTAACCCCCGACCAGGTAGCCAACATACCTCCATATAGACCGTGGAGATATGAATGGTGAAAATCTTTTATTTTATATAGACAGTAAAATAATGCCAAGACACCACGGACAAACGATAAGGAAAGATCACCTTCAACATAAGTAACTAGTTATTAAAGTCATTAATACAAAACCAAATAAAAAGTGCAAAAGATTAAAAATAAAAAGTATTATACTAAACACTTGTCTTCACCAAGTGATGTAAGAGACTTAGGCAAACATGGCCTTGATTGTCAAGAACTCTTACTATCAATCTTGGATCCCGAGACGACTCACACACTCTACGATGGACAATGGATTATGGTGGTGGATGATGGTGTTATGGTGGTGGTGGGTGGTGGATGAAGTGTGAGAGAGGTGGTGTGCCAAGGGATGAGTTGGAATGAAACCAAGCACTCCTATTTATAGGCTGAACAGAAGGCTGGGCACGGCCCCGTGTCCGCTGGACACGCCCCCGTGCCCGTCTGACACTCTCTCTCTTCATTAATTGTAATTCGCAATTACAATTAATGCGCCTGCTGTACTTTCGCCACGCCCCGTGCTCACTGGACACGGCCCCGTGGTGGGCAATAGAAGCTTATACAGGTTTGTCTTTTCTGCTGCTTCTTGGGCACGGCCCCGTGCTAGCTGAGCACGGGGCGTGTTCAGTCTTCTGTTTTCTCTTCTTTGCTTGGGAGGATGTCGTTGATGGTTCGGGCAATCTACTTTTGTTCCTTTTCTTGTATTTATGCTAGAATTAGCTGTCTTTTTGCTTCTTTTGTGTATTTGAGCTCATTTCATCCTGAAAATACAAAAGGAAGAGAAAAACACTCTTTTTCCAACATTAGTACTTAAAAAGGGTTAGTTTTATGCCTCATTTGATGTAATTTATATGTTGCATTTTACACACATCAAATACCCCCACACTTGAACTTTTGCTTGTCCTCAAGCAAAACTCTTTAAATGTGGCTTACACTCCCAAATGGAATGGGTAGAAGAGAAGGTTTTTGGCTTGTCATAGAGTGTCGGGAATCCAAGATTTTTTTTGGGTTTTATTTTTATTTATTTACAATCCTATTCGTTATGATTTATTTAGAACGTTTCATAAGATAAATTACTTATTAGGGCATAGCATGTCTTTTTAAAATTTCATTTATATACAAGTTCACATACATCACGGGGGATCACTCAACACTCGGCCGAAGGTGTATTTTTAGTGAATCACTCGAGAGCGGCATGGAACTTATTCCTACCATAAGCTTGCCAAGCAATCAATCCTCCTCCTTTTTAACTTTATACCTTTGTAGATATCAAGAGGACTTTTTGGGTGAAGGGTTAGGCTTGGGCTAAAGGTGGGTGGTTGGGTTAGTGGTTTGTAAAAGGGCGAAAAGCGTAAAAAGCGTCGGTTTTCGTAAAACACTTTGTTTTTGGTGACTTTTTTTTTTGAAGTATTTCTCCAAACAAGCTTTTGTTTGCATAGCTTTGTTTGTTTTTTTCAACTTCATCAAAAATTTTTTTTTAGCACACGAAAAAGAATGAGTTTACGAAAAACCGAGCTTGTTACTAAAATAAAGGGTGAAAAATAAAAAGGGTTTTTGGTGGGTGAAAAAGGGTAAAGAAATGAAAGGTTTAGGCTCAAAGGGGTTAACTAGGGGGATTTTGGGTAGGTGGTAAAAAAATGAAAAATAATGGTGTGGAAAGAAAAATGGTTAGTCCTAATGCCTCCATCATTTACTTACTTGGGTTTAAGTTGGTAAGGACCGGGAATGAATCGTCGTGGCAAGTTCTAGAGTTGTAAGAACCAAGCGGCTATTCACACAAGAAACGAAAAATGAGCATTTAGTCTAAGGATGTAAATTTGTATGCTCAATAAAGGCTCAAAACTCACTTTTGTGGGAATGGGGTTTTTTTTTTTAATGTGATCAAGTATATATAATCAAATTTTAACTAGACTTGTTATGCCATTTCATAATTTTCTTATGTTGGTTCTTGTTATCACGACGCTCTCGGTTGTAAAATTTGTAAAAATATAACCTTATTAATCTTAGGATTCCTAACTTAAACTTTAGACAAGTAAAAAAAAATGAAAAATTTTGAAAAAAATTTGGGGTGTTTAGCGGTTCCAATAGAGTTTTGTGTAAGGCTTGTTGTTAGGACTTGCAAAATTTCAAGGTGTTAGCTTCCCCCCGACACTTAAATTACACATTGTCCTCAATGTGTCCCAAAAATAAATTTTTAGGTTGATTGGATGTGTAATGTAGTGTTAAAAAGCAAAGATTTATGTTACTGGTAGTCTGGACACGGCCCCGTGGGGACCGGACACGGCCCCGTGTTCAAGTGCCAGTAACAGAAATTAAAGAAATGAGACAGAAGCCTGGACACGGGGGCGTGTCTGGTGAACACGGCCCGTGTCCAGTTACCTGAACTGGGCATTTTTCTGCAGGTGGTTCAGCACGGGGCCGTGTTGGTTGGGCACGACCCGTGTTGAGCCTTCTGTAATGGAGATTTGTGTCGGGTTGCCTCGTTCTTGTGCATGGGGCCATTTTTCTCGTTCCCTTTTGTCACACCCCCAAAATCCACTTGCGGAGTATCACCGCTTGGGAGCGTGACTGACCAGGATCAAGCCACCAATCATATAGAACATTGTATAAAGTAAAAGTGATTGCAATATAAACCAAACCAATTCCATATGAAAGGTGTTTCCAAAACATAAGTAAGATATCATTGTTTAGCGGAAGCGTATAATCAAAACCCAACGTAATTAAGTACGAAATGTCATAAGTGTTTAATAAGATAATCACGATCAAGCCCACAACGACCCGCTCCTCCATGTGCAAGCTCCATATACCTAACGACCTGCAAGGCATGTAACAGAGGATCAACAACTAGTTGAGCGAGTTCACAGAAAGTAAATGCGTAATAGTAAGTTCGTTTGTAACAGGTGGCTCTACTGGGCCGTTAATACGTTCTATTGGTGGGGGCTTCCCATGTTGTATAACCACTAGACTACTCGTAACCATAAGTATCCTTCACAACCGAGGATAGTAATAAGCATAAGTATCCTTCACATCCGAGGATAGTATAAGTATAAGTATCCTTCACAACCGAGGATAGTAATAAGTATAGGTATCCTTCACAACCGAGGATAGTAGTAAGTATAAGTCTACGTAGATTGTAAGTATGTATCCTGCACAACCGAGGATAGTGAATAGCATAAGTATGTGTCCTGCACAACCGAGGACAGTGGTATGGTAGTCTAGTATTAGTGTCAGCACAAATCTATTCAATCTTATTCCTTCGGTCCCATTCCCAAGTCCTTGGGAATCCCATGCCTTAGTAAGGGTGTGAACTCACCTTGGTTTGCTCGGTATGCTAGGTTATGCACTCACGAGTAATCAATCAAGTCCCATTGTATGCACGTATAATAATCAGTTTCGAATTCGCAATATTTCACATGTAACCTATGTTTCACACAAATGTACTTCACAGTTTGCACTAACATAATCAGTGACTCACATTCTTGGGAGAGTCGCAACCTTAACAATGTTAGCAACTTACCACAGTTCACAATCATAACAGGTTAAATCATGATGCATCATACATTCATTCATAGCTTTATATTAACCACACAAAAGTCGGACATCAACAACATGTACCATTCGGACCTTTGGTTTATACATATAAAAGAAATGTGGATGAATAAAACAAGTAAAAGATCGGACCATGGAGTGTGGGGGTGGGGGTTACAAAGGTCGGACCTTGGCCTTAGGCCCTAAACTCGGACCTATGTGACATAATAAACTCGGGTAACATGCACAACAAGAAACTCGGACCATGAGCTTCTCAAACTCGGACATGGGGAGGGGTTACAAACTCGGACAGAAGGAAAGGGAAATTATGGTCGGACATGGGTGTGGGGGATTGAAACTCGGACCCCCTTAATAATTCGGACCACCCCCCCCCCTTTGTTCACTAAACTCGGACATAGTGGGGCTGCCATGTTAAACTCGGACCTCTTAACACTTTAATAAACTCAGACCCTTATATGTTTTATATCATGAACTCGGATCCAATTGATTTCCATTACAAACTCAGGCAACATATCCATGGGTACAAAACTCAGACTACCACAAAACTCTGACAAACACATTGTATGAAACTCGGATCCTTAATGCATTTCTTGAACCTCAGACTATCACAACATATTAATAACCTCGGACATGATAACATATTCATTCACAAAACCCTGAGAACATTTCAATCATTTGTTCATTGAGATCAAAGCAGTTACGTTTCTATTGTTCAAGCGATCTCAAAACCCTAATTCATATGTGTTGACGGCAGAAGCATAACAAATCATCAAATGCTAATCAACAACAACAATTGTCACAAGAATAATCTACCGAGTATGCAACTAATCATCATCATAATCACAATTATCAACATCAATTGAAAAACACAGAACCCTCATATTATAAACTAGGGTTTTCAAGAATTACAAGAATCATGCATTGATAACAATCCATCAATCAATAAACAATCATTAACAATTACCTTGTGTTGATCCTAGAGAAGGAGAGAAATAAATCTTGTGATGTCTTGCCAATGATTTGGTGATGATTGCCAGAGAATTGTGAACTACGTGCTTTGGTTTTTGTGAAAAATGATTAGTGAAATTGAGATTAGGGTTAAGTATGATTTAGGTTTCACTAATAACTCTTTACCCCCTCCATTATTTTATTTTATAAGAGTGCACTATCTCAATCAATTTCACAGTTTCACCACCAAGTTTATACATTTGACAAGTTTATCACAATTAACACATACAACCATGCACAATCAAACAATCAAAACATATATAATTCCATGACAATCAATTGTGCAAATAAACGACTAGTCAATACATGAACGTGCAATAAATGCGAAATAGAATCTTGGAAATTCGAGTTGTCACATTATCCCCAACTTAAAAGAAATTTCGTCCCGAAATTTGGTACGCACTCACTGAGGAAGCTAGGTAAGCTGTATTGTTCACTGGTTTTCCTGGGGTGTCACATCATCCCCCCGTTGATTTGGAATTTCGTCCCGAAATTCAGCAGTAGTAGCTTCAGCCTCAGTAGTGGTTGCATTGGTTTCGAATAACTGGGGGTACTTTTCTTTCATTTGGTCTTCGCGTTCCCAGGTGTACTCTGGGCCACGTCGGGAGTTCCAACGAACTCGAACAAGAGGGATTCTCTTGTGTTTGAGGACCTTAACATCCCGGTCCGTGATTTCAACTGGCTCCTCGACGAACTGCAACCGCTCGTCGATAGTGAGTTCCTTAAAAGGAACTATGAGGGTATCATCTGACAGGCACTTCTTCAGATTCGACACGTGAAATACATTGTGAACTGCACCGAGTTCAGCTGGTAGGTTCAATCTGTAGGCTACTGGGCCTATTCTTTCTATGATCTCGAACGGTCCAACATACCGTGGATTGAGTTTGCCTCGTTTACCAAATCGAACCACACCCTTCCAGGGTGAGACTTTAAGTAAAACCCGGTCCCCGACCTGAAATTCCAATGGCCTCTTACGCTTATCCGCGTAGGCTTTCTGACGGTCGCGTGCTGCCGCCATGCGTTGTCGTATCTGTGCAATCTTTTCTGTGGCGTCCACTACAATCTCTGGACCCGTAATCTGACTATCCCCCACCTCTGCCCAACAGAGAGGTGACCGAAATTTACGTCCGTACAATGCCTCGAATGGAGCGGCTTGAATGCTGGTGTGGTAGCTGTTATTGTATGAAAACTCCACTAAAGGGAGGTGCTTTTCCCAGCCGTTGCCGAAATCGATGACACACGCTCGAAGCATGTCTTCTAGGGTTTGAATTGTGCGCTCAGACTGCCCATCCGTCTGAGGGTGATACGCTGTGCTCATGTCTAAACGAGAGCCAAACGCTTTGAGCATCGCTTGCCATAGCTCTGACGTGAATCGTGCGTCCCGATCCGAGATGATGGAGGTGGGCACCCCGTGCCTTGAAACAACTTCTTTAAGATAGATGTCTGCGAGGGTGGAGATCTTATCCGTTTCCTTAATAGCCAGGAAGTGTGCAGACTTGGTGAGTCGATCCACGATCACCCATATGGTATCATTCCCACGCTGGGATCTAGGTAAGCCCGTAACGAAATCCATGGAAATTTCTTCCCATTTCCACTGTGGTATCCTGGGTTGTTGTAGTAGACCTGCGGGTTTCTGATATTCAACCTTGACTCTCGCACAGGTCAAGCACTTGCCAACATAGGTGGCGATGTGGGCTTTCACACTTGGCCACCAGTATGTTGTTTTGATGTCGTGGTACATTTTATCCGACCCTGGGTGTACCGAGTAGCGAGACTTGTGTGCTTCGTCCATCACAAGCTCTCGTAAACCGCCATAAAGTGGGACCCAAATACGCCCCGTTACATAGTAGGCGCCGTCTTCCTTTTGTTCCATGCGTTGCCTTGAGCCGCGTAAGGCTTCAGCCGTGACATTCTCGGGTTTTAAAGCTTCTATCTGAGCAGCTCGTATCTGTGCAGGAAGACTAGACTGAATAGTAAGCTGTAGCGCTCGCACGCGCTTAGGTAAGGTGTCTTTCCGACTAAGGGCGTCGGCCACAACGTTGGCCTTGCCTGGATGATACTTGATAGCGCATTCGTAATCATTAAGCAGTTGGACCCATCGCCGTTGACGCATATTCAATTCCTTCTGCTTGAAGATATGCTCGAGACTCCTGTGATCAGTGTAAATTGTGCACTTGGTACCGTACAGGTAGTGTCGCCATATCTTAAGCGCAAAAACAACAGCTCCCAGCTCTAAATCGTGCGTCGTGTAGTTCCATTCGTGAACCTTGAGTTGACGAGAGGCGTAGGCAATAACTTTATCACACTGCATCAATACGCAACCAAGCCCCTGTATCGATGCGTCACAATAAACCACGAAGTCATCTGTGCCCTCTGGCAATGAGAGAATAGGTGCGCTGCAAAGCCTATCCTTTAAGTACTGAAAAGCGGTCTCTTGGGAATCTCCCCAACGGTAGGTGACACCTTTCTGTGTCAGCATAGTAAGCGGCTGCGCGATCTTGGAGAAGTCTTTGATAAACCGCCTGTAGTATCCCGCCAAACCCAAGAATTGGCGTATTTCTGTTGGTGTACGCGGTGCTGGCCAATTCCTGATCGAATCTACCTTGGATGGATCGACATGAATCCCATCCCTGTTCACCACATGGCCTAGGAAATGGACTTCACGAAGCCAGAAGTCGCATTTTGAAAACTTCGCGTACAGTTGCTCCTTTCGAAGAAGTTGCAAGATAAGGCGTAAGTGCTGCTCGTGTTCCTCCTGACTCTTGGAGTAGATTAGAATGTCGTCGATGAAGACAATGACGAATTTGTCAAGATAAGGTTTGCACACCCTGTTCATAAGATCCATGAAGACTGCAGGCGCGTTCGTAAGCCCGAATGGCATGACCAGAAACTCGTAATGGCCGTAGCGAGTTCTGAATGCTGTCTTGGAGACGTCCTCATCCCGGACTCTCAGCTGATGGTAACCTGACCTTAGATCAATCTTGGAGTAGTAACTCGACCCTTGCAACTGGTCGAATAAGTCGTCAATGCGAGGAAGAGGATAGCGGTTCTTCACTGTGACCTTGTTCAGTTCGCGATAATCAATGCACATTCTGAAAGTACCATCCTTCTTTTTCATGAATAGAACTGGAGCTCCCCAAGGCGAAGAGCTTGGACGAATGAAGCCTTTATCCAAGAGCTCTTGTAGTTGCTTTGACAGTTCTTCCAGTTCGGTTGGAGCTAAACGATACGGTGCGCGAGCTATAGGTGCTGCTCCTGGAGCTAGCTCGACTTGAAATTCGATCTGACGATGAGGCGGTAGGCCAGGTAAATCATCTGGAAACACTTGAGGAAATTCTCGTACAACTGGAATATCCTCTATTCTTTTCTCCTTCGAAGCTGCATCAGTAACCAGTGCCAAGATAGCAGTATGACCCTTTCGCAAACATTTCTGAGCCTTCAGGAAAGAGATGATGCCAACCACAGCACCACTCTTGTCGCCTTGAACTTCGAGAGGTTCCTTTCCCGAACGAGGAATACGAATGATCTTCTCCTTACATAGAATCTCTGCCTGCTGCTTGGATAACCAATCCATGCCGATGACGATGTCGAAACTACCCAGAACTATAGGAATAAGGTCGATGGAGAAGGTCTGACCAGCCAAGACAATGCTACAACCCTTAACTATCTGTGTGGCTTCTACACTTTTACCATTTGCTAGTTCTACGACATGTTTGGTGCTTAGGGGTGTTGGTGCACGTTTTAACAATTTGCTCATTTTCAAAGACATATAACTCGTATCCGCACCCGAATCAAACAAAACAGTAACATAAATATCATCGAGAAGAAACTTACCCATAACGACGTTGGGATCATTTCTGGCATCACCCTGCCCCAACACAAACACACGGCCCCTTGCTTCATTGCCATTGTTGTTCCCTCCGTTGTTGTTGTTGTTGCCATTTCCCTGATTGTTGTTATGGTTGTTGTTGTTGTTCTGGTTCCTGTTCAGCTGAGGGCAGTGCCGTTTGAAGTGACCCTCTGCACCGCAATGAAAACACCCTTTGTTGCCCTGCTGCTGATTTTGCTGTGCTTGGGGCTGCTGCTGATTCTGGTTCGTAGGCCGAGGGCTTCTACAATCTTTGGCCTCATGACCCATCTTGAGGCATCTTTGACAGCGACCCTTATTACACTGGCCACTGTGATGTTTGTTGCAGGTGTTACACTTCGGGAGGTTTCCTCGATATCCTCCCTGTCTGTGGCTGCCTGAGGAGTGCTGACTGGGACTCTGGTAACTGTCTGTCTTTCGTTGCTGAGCTTGTGACTGCACTGAAGTTGACCCCTTGCTAGAATCCCCATCCCATTTTCTCTTACTTTCACTGGGAGTAGCAAGTGTAGTAGAAGCAGTAGTGGTAGCAGCAGCACTGATACGCTTTGGCAGTCTGTTCTGATCCACTGCCTGATCTGTGATGCGGTGAGCGAGGCGCTGAATAGCCTGAATGTTGTCGAGATTAGCCGATGTTACGTGGCTCTGGATTTCCGGCGCCAAACCTTTGAGATACAACTCAATACGCTTGTATGGAGGGTCCACCATAGTTGGACACAGCACAGCCAACTCGTTCGACCTCTTGGTATAAGCCTCGATTTCTGACCCAGTCATCTTCAAGTGATAATACTCATCCTCCAGCTTGTGGATGTCTTCCCGAGTACAGTACTCACGTTTAATCAGTTCCTTGAAGTCATTCCAAGGGGTGGCGTTAGCAGCTGCCAACCCTAGGATCTGCACCTGCGCGTTCCACCAAGTCAACGCGATCCCCTCCAAAGTACCAATGGCATACTTAACCCTGCGAGCCTCAGGGCATTCACACATCTCGAACACAGACTCGAGCTTTTCAAACCAGTGGAGGAGTCCAACCGCTCCTTCAGTGCCACTGAACGTGCTAGGGCGACAATCCATGAAATTCTTGAAAGTGCAGACAGGCTACTGCGCGTGTTGACCTATTGTGTACGGACAGGACAAAGTTAAATACGAGAATTTATGTAGGATCTAAAGATCCTAGTGTGTGTCTATACTGCAGGGTATACTACCTGCTTGAGCAGCTGCAAGTGCCGCAGCAACTTGAGCCTGAACAAGAGCCTCTAGCTGGGCTTGAGTCATGTTGATTCGTCCGGCCATTGATCTTCACATCAAAGGCAACATAAGTGAGAAAGGTTCGCGAATAGTGCGATGACAGAAGAGTGCAAGCACACAAGTGTTCTTAAGCAATAACAAGTAGTGAGCAAAGTAAGGTAAGCATACTACGAGCAAAGTTCTATGCAAATTCTAGCATGTAGGCAATAAACATAAACCTTATTACCTAGGATGTCGAGTCTTGCACGTGGAGCGAAGCGTCGTTGTGGATCGTTGAGAGCACTGTTCTGGTTATAGTCTGGTTTTAATAAAATCGTTTTCCCATATTAAAACCAAGTTCTCTGTAACCAATGGCTCTGATACCAATCTGTCACACCCCCAAAATCCACCTGCGGAGTATCACCGCTTGGGAGCGTGACTGACCAGGATCAAGCCACCAATCATATAGAACATTGTATAAAGTAAAAGTGATTGCAATATAAACCAAACCAATTCCATATGAAAGGTGTTTCCAAAACATAAGTAAGATATCATTGTTTAGCGGAAGCGTATAATCAAAACCCAACGTAATTAAGTACGAAATGTCATAAGTGTTTAATAAGATAATCACGATCCAAGCCCAAAACGACCCGCTCCTCCATGTGCAAGCTCCATATACCTAACGACCTGCAAGGCATGTAACAGAGGATCAACAACTAGTTGAGCGAGTTCACAGAAAGTAAATGCGTAATAGTAAGTTCGTTTGTAACAGGTGGCTCTACTGGGCCGTTAATACGTTCTATTGGTGGGGGCTTCCCATGTTGTATAACCACTAGACTACTCGTAACCATAAGTATCCTTCACAACCGAGGATAGTAATAAGCATAAGTATCCTTCACATCCGAGGATAGTATAAGTATAAGTATCCTTCACAACCGAGGATAGTAATAAGTATAGGTATCCTTCACAACCGAGGATAGTAGTAAGTATAAGTCTACGTAGATTGTAAGTATGTATCCTGCACAACCGAGGATAGTGAATAGCATAAGTATGTGTCCTGCACAACCGAGGACAGTGGTATGGTAGTCTAGTATTAGTGTCAGCACAAATCTATTCAATCTTATTCCTTCGGTCCCATTCCCAAGTCCTTGGGAATCCCATGCCTTAGTAAGGGTGTGAACTCACCTTGGTTTGCTCGGTATGCTAGGTTATGCACTCACGAGTAATCAATCAAGTCCCATTGTATGCACGTATAATAATCAGTTTCGAATTCGCAATATTTCACATGTAACCTATGTTTCACACAAATGTACTTCACAGTTTGCACTAACATAATCAGTGACTCACATTCTTGGGAGAGTCGCAGCCTTAACAATGTTAGCAACTTACCACAGTTCACAATCATAACAGGTTAAATCATGATGCATCATACATTCATTCATAGCTTTATATTAACCACACAAAAGTCGGACATCAACAACATGTACCATTCGGACCTTTGGTTTATACATATAAGAGAAATGTGGATGAATAAAACAAGTAAAAGATCGGACCATGGAGTGTGGGGGCGGGGGTTACAAAGGTCGGACCTTGGCCTTAGGCCCTAAACTCGGACCTATGTGAAATTAAAAAACTCGGGTAACATGCACAACAAGAAACTCGGACCATGAGCTTCTCAAACTCGGACATGGGGAGGGGTTACAAACTCGGACAGAAGGAAAGGGAAATTATGGTCGGACATGGGTGTGGGGGATTGAAACTCGGACCCCCTTAATAATTCGGACCACCCCCCCTTTTGTTCACTAAACTCGGACATAGTGGGGCTGCCATGTTAAACTCGGACCTCTTAACACTTTAATAAACTCAGACCCTTATATGTTTTATATCATGAACTCGGATCCAATTGATTTCCATTACAAACTCAGGCAACATATCCATGGGTACAAAACTCAGACTACCACAAAACTCAGACAAACACATTGTATGAAACTCGGATCCTTAATCCATTTCTTGAACCTCAGACTATCACAACATATTAATAACCTCGGACATGATAACATATTCATTCACAAAACCCTGAGAACATTTCAATCATTCGTTCATTGAGATCAAAGCAGTTACGTTTCTATTGTTCAAGCGATCTCAAAACCCTAATTCATATGTGTTGACGGCAGAAGCATAACAAATCATCAAATGCTAATCAACAACAACAATTGTCACAAGAATAATCTACCGAGTATGCAACTAATCATCATCATAATCACAATTATCAACATCAATTGAAAAACACAGAACCCTCATATTATAAACTAGGGTTTTCAAGAATTACAAGAATCATGCATTGATAACAATCCATCAATCAATAAACAATCATTAACAATTACCTTGTGTTGATCCTAGAGAAGGAGAGAAATAAATCTTGTGATGTCTTGCCAATGATTTGGTGATGATTGCCAGAGAATTGTGAACTACGTGCTTTGGTTTTTGTGAAAAATGATTAGTGAAATTGAGATTAGGGTTAAGTATGATTTAGGTTTCACTAATAACTCTTTACCCCCTCCATTATTTTATTTTATAAGAGTGCACTATCTCAATCAATTTCACAGTTTCACCACCAAGTTTATACATTTGACAAGTTTATCACAATTAACACATACAACCATGCACAATCAAACAATCAAAACATATATAATTCCATGACAATCAATTGTGCAAATAAACGACTAGTCAATGCATGAACGTGCAATAAATGCGAAATAGAATCTTGGAAATTCGAGTTGTCACACCTTTTTTCATCCTTTACCACTGCGAGTGTGTTTTATTCATTATAAACCATCAAACTTTAAAAACCATCATTTCATTGCAATCGTAGAGAGATACATATTGTTCCTAAATAAAATAAAAACTTAACTAAATAGGTCAGGAGATACACGGGGTTATCATAAAGGGTTCTACTTCTAAAGAAAATTTCGAGAATAGTTTCCCGATGTGGTAGGACCTTCGGCCCATGGTTCCGTTGATGTCATTCAAAGCCATTCTTCTATCTCCCTTGGAAGGAAGAAGGCGGCTTCATTTTCCTCAGTGGGTTGAGGGGGAACATTCACCGGGACTCCTTGCACCACCCTTTGCGGAGGCTCTTGGTGCATGGCATACCATTCGGCCGGAATGATGACCTCGGGCACTACGTTCCACGCTTTTTGGGTTATTATGGGAACCAAAGGCGGGGAAGCAAGAAGGTTTAACCTCTGGTGCAAGAGGTTAACCTCCCAAAGACAACCCTCCAAGCCCACCGTCAGATGGTTGATACGGTCCACTAACGCTGTCACACCCCCAAAATCCACACGCGGAGTATCACCGCTTGGAGGCGTGACTGACCAGGATCTTAACCACCAATCATATTGAACGTGTAATATAGTTAAGTATAGCGGAAGCATTTAAGTAACCCAACAATAATATTAATGTATGAATCATCATAAATGTTGAAATAGCATTCACGATCCTTTGCCCACAACGACCTGCTTCTCCCTGTGCAAGCTCCATAAAGTACCTAAGGCCCTGCAAGGCATGCAGCAGAGAGTCAACAACTAGTTGAGCGAGTTCACAGAAAGTAAGTTCAGTAATGGAAATGGTATAGCAAGCATTTCGTTCGTTCATCTAATCATGCATCGTATTAGTTCGTTCATTGTTCATGTATAGTATTGGTTCGTATCGCGGGCCCTTTCGGCATGTAAGCGAAGATTTGGGTTAATACTCCCAAATATCCTAGACTATGTATATTTGTATCGCTGGCCACCCTGGCATGTGTGCGAAGTTCTAATATGTTTAGTTCGCAGCCTTCCCGAGGCATGTGTGCGAAGATCAGTCATAATTATCGCAGCCAACCCTTGGCGTGTGTGCGAAGATCTGTTCAAGTAGGTATACTAGTCTAGCCGTATCTTATCATTCACCATCCTCACCCTGAGGACTCATATCATTAAGTTCCGTTAACTAAGTATGTACGTATATTTCATTCAATCCCATTCCCACCCTGGGAACCCCATGCCTTGGCTGTGTGAACTCACCTTGGTTTGATCGGCAGATACACAAAGAGTACAGGTAGCAAGTAAATGGTCAACCACGTCCTATCATGGTTATTATGCAAGTCAGGTTTTGACTGAGGTAATACACGTATAGAACATACAAGATAACATGTTTCGAGCACGCATAGAACATGGCAACACTTAGCAGTCAAGAGCATACTTGTGCGTTCTAACCCTGGCCCAACACAACCCGGCCCAATTATATACCACATATTAACCTTGTGCGATCCAATGTCTAAGCCCGAAAGTCAAACAACCCAATTAATATTCAATCAATTCATATAACGGCCCAATCTAAACAGTCCAGATTCTTAATCGGCCCAAATAGTAAACGCATACAAGTCCAATAACATAACAATCATAAGTCCAATCATTTGGCCCAACCAATTGGGCCCGTGACAGTGTAGGCCCAAACAGTGTACGTGCAAAGGTGGTCTCGAGTCGCAACCGGCGATCTCGAGTCGCAACCGAGAGTTACGAGTCACTGCAGGAGATTACGAGTCGCAACGGGTGGTCTCGGTTCGTCATGGTCCGGTTACGAGTCGCAACGGGACTCGCAACCATGGTTCCGGCTGATGTTGTTGTGTGGTCTCGAGTGGGGTACCGACTCGCAATCCGAGTCGCAACCACATGTGTAACTGATTTCCTGATTTCCTTAATTATTAACAACATCAACTCCGTGATTTCAGCAAACATATTTCAACAGTTTCAGAAACAGATCAAACACCGAAAATAATAGTTTCATAACAATCTTCAAACATGTTCATAAGTCTAAACATAACAGCCTTGATAACAACCAATCGGATCATCAAACAATCCTAAGCCGAATCATAATCATATCCTCATACTAGCATGCAACCTAGTCGGTTATCATTCATACAAAATCTGATTATATTTATCATCAAAGCAATCAAAACAATCAACCCGAGGACCAAGCATAACAACATAATCCAATCGGCCCTAGTGTATTATCATGCAACTCTAATCGGTTTAATCTAAGCATGTAATCATAACATCATACCAAATCATCATCAACATGCCGAGCATATACAACACACATCAATGGATAACATACTAACCGGTTACGAGTAAGGAGGTGTGATCCGAACAAGAGGATGATCAGATGGTCTTGTGCCGTCGGGTCCTAAGCAAGCCGAGAGAGAGAGGTAGAGAGCAAATATGGTTTGTGTGTGTTATGAAAATTGTAACAACAATAAGAATCAAACCCTTACCCTTGGTTTTGGTGTTTGCGAGTGGGGAGTGGGCCGAGCCCAACTCGGTTATCAAATGGGGTCCGATTTCAAAGTGTGGCCCAAATGGGCTTGTGTGACCGGTTAGCCTTGTGCGATCGGGTTCTAGTGTGTGGTTTGGGCTCGTGCAACACATAACATACATACGCACATAATGCACATAAACATAACATACCAAGTATTCATATGATTAATAACGTTCTCGTAAACACGTATCGTTACACAAGGTAAGTCTAAGGTTCGAGTTGTCACATTATCCCCAACTAATTGGAAATTTCGTCCCGAAATTTGGTATGCACTCACTGAGGAAGCTAGGTAAACTGTATTGTTCACTGATTTTTCCTGGGGTGTCACATCCTCCCCCCGTTGATCTGGAATTTCGTCCCGAAATTCCGAAGTAGTAGCTTCAGCCTCAGTAGTGGTTGCATTGGTTTCGAATAACTGGGGGTACTTTTCTGTCATCCTGTCTTCGCGTTCCCAGGTATACTCTGGGCCACGTTTGGAGTTCCAACGAACTTGGACAAGAGGGATTCTCTTGTGCTTGAGGACCTTCACATCGCGGTCCGTGATTTCAACTGGTTCCTCGACGAACTGCAACCGCTCGTCGATAGTGAGTTCCTTTAAAGGAATGATGAGGGTTTCATCTGATAGGCACTTCTTTAGGTTCGACACGTGAAAGACATTGTGAACTGTCCCGAGTTCAGCTGGTAGGTTCAATCTATAGGCTACCCTGCCTATTCGTTCTATGATCTCGAATGGTCCGACATACCGTGGATTTAGTTTGCCCCATTTGCCAAAACGTACCACCCTTCCAGGGTGAGACTTTTAATAAAACCCGGTCCCCGACCTGAAATTCCAATGGCTTTCTACGCTTGTCCGGGTAGGCTTTCTGACGGTCGCGTGCTGCCGCCATGCGTTGTCGTATCTGTGCAATCTTTTCTGTGGCGTCCACTACTATCTCTGGACCCGTAATCTGACTATCCCTCACCTCTGCCCAGCAGAGAGGTGACCGGCATTTACGTCCGTACAATGCCTCGAATGGAGCGGCTTGAATGCTGGTATGGTAACTGTTATTGTATGAAAACTCCACCAATGGGAGGTGCTTTTCCCAGCCGTTGCCGAAATCGATAACGCATGCCCTAAGCATGTCTTCAAGTGTTTGAATCGTTCGCTCAGACTGCCCATCCGTCTGAGGATGATATGCTGTGCTCATGTCTAATCGTGAGCCGAAAGATTTATGCATTGCTTGCCATAGCTCTGACGTGAATCGTGCATCGCGATCCGAAATAATAGAGGTGGGCACTCCGTGCCTCGAAACAACTTCTTTAAGATAGACGTCTGCGAGAGTGGAGAACTTGTCCGTTTCCTTAATCGGCAGGAAGTGTGCAGACTTGGTGAGTCGATCAACTATGACCCATATTGTATCGTTCCCACGCTGAGATCTAGGTAAGCCTGTAACAAAATCCATGGAAATTTCTTCCCATTTCCATTGAGGTATCTTAGGCTGCTGAAGTAGACCAGCTGGCTTCTGATATTCAACCTTGACTCTCGCACAGGTCAAACATTTTCCAACGTACGTAGCGATGTGGGCCTTCATGCTAGGCCACCAATAAGTAGTGCTGATGTCGTGGTACATTTTATCTGACCCAGGATGTACCGAGTAGCGAGACTTGTGAGCTTCATCCATTACAAGTTCGCGTAAACCGCCATAGAGAGGGACCCAAATCCGGCCCGTTACATAGTAGGCGCCGTCTTCCTTTAGTTCCATTCGTTGTCTTGAGCCACGTAAGGCTTCAGCCTTGACGTTTTCGGGCTTTAGAGCTTCTATCTGAGCAGTTCGTATCTGTGCAGGAAGACTGGACTGAATAGTGAGCTGCAAGGCTCGTACGCGTCTAGGTAAAGTGTTTTTCCGACTGAGGGCGTCAGCCACAACATTGGCTTTGCCTGGATGGTACTTGATAGCGCATTCGTAATCGTTTAGTAGTTCGACCCATCTTCGTTGACGCATGTTCAAATCCTTTTGCTTAAGGATATGTTCGAGACTCCTGTGATCGGTGTAAATCGTGCACCTGGTACCGTACAGGTAGTGTCGCCATATCTTAAGCGCGAAAACAACAGCTCCCAGCTCTAAATCGTGTGTCGTGTAGTTCTATTCATGAATCTTAAGTTGACGTGAAGCGTAAGCAATAACCTTGTCGCGCTGCATTTACACACATCCAAGTCCCCGAATGGATGCATCACAATAAACCACGAAGTCGTCTGTGCCCTCTGGCAGAGAGAGGATAGGTGCGCTGCAAAGTCTATCCTTTAGGTGCTGAAAAGCAGTCTCCTGGGGTTCTTCCCAGCGATAGGTGACACCCTTCTGTGTCAGTAGCGTAAGCGGCTGAGCAAACTTCGAGAGATCCTTGGTAAACCGTCTGTAGTACGTGGTGCAGGCCAGTTTCTGGTCGAGTCTACCTTGGATGGATGGATCCCATCCTTGTTCACTACGTGGCCTAAGAGGTGGACTTCACGAATACTGTGACGAACTTGTCTAAGTAGGGTTTGCACACCCTGTTCATAAGGTCCTTAAATACGGCAGGTGCGTTCAAATATATCAAATCATCCACCATATCAAACATAAAGTATAGTAGTTAAAATAATCCATAAAACGCAATACGATTTATGTTCAAACCAAACTTTGTTTGAGTAACAGAGACATAATAATGAAAATCCCAAAACGAGTTATAAGTTCCAATATCGTTCACAGCGTCTCCTCGTCCTAATGCGAAAGCTCGACCTCTTGCCTCGTTGCCATTGTTGTTGTTGTTGTTCCCGTTGCCCTGGTTATTGTTGTGGTTCTGATTCTGATTCAACTGCGGGCAATCGCGCTTGTAATGACCTTCTGCCCCACACTGGAAACATCCCCGGTTCCCACGCTGTGGCTGCTGCTGCTGTGGGTTCTGAGGAGCTGGTGGTGGAAGCTGCTGATTCTGGTTTGCAGGTCGTGAGCTCCTGCAATCTTTGGCTTCGTGCCCTATCTTGAAACATCTCTGGCAACGTTCCTTGCGACACCTTCCACTGTGGTGCCTGTTACACTTGTTACATAGTGGGTGTACTCCCCTGTATCCACCCTGCTCCTGACTGCCAGATGATTGCTGACTCGGATTCTGGTAGTCATTCGTCCTGCGCTGCTGTGCTTGAGACTGAACGAGAACTGATCCCCTGCTGGAATCCCCATCCCATTTCCGTTTGTTGTCGTTGGGTGTAGCAGAAGTAGCAGTTGGAGTGACTGTAGCAGTAGCGTTGACACGCTTAGGCAGTTTATTCTGATCCACTGCCTGGTCAGTGATGCGATGAGCGAGGCGCTGAATTTCCTGGATGTTGTCGAGGTTAGCCGAGGTAACGTGGCTCTGGATTTCTGGTGCCAACCCCTTGAGATACATCTCGATGCGCTTGTATGGAGGGTCCACCATAGTTGGGCACAATACGGCCAGCTCATTCGACCGTTTAGTATACGCTTCGATCTCAGATCCAACCATCTTCAGATTATACAACTCGTCTTCCAGCTTGTGAATATCTTCTCGCGTGCAATATTCCCTCTTAATGAGTTCCTTGAAGTCGTTCCAGGGTGTGGCGTTAGCAGCTGCCAACCCTAAGATTTGAACTTGGGCGTTCCACCAAGTTAGTGCTATTCCTTCTAGCGTGCCAGTGGCGTATTTCACCCTGCGAGCCTCAGGGCATTCACACATTTCGAAGACTGACTCTAGCTTCTCAAACCAGTGGAGGAGTCCCACTGCCCCCTCTGTGTCACCGAAAGTACTTGGACGACAGTCCATGAAGTTCTTAAAGGTGCAAACTTGCTGCGCTGGTTGACCTCTTGTGTACGAATAGGGCAAAGTTTAAATACAAGGGCTAGCTTAGGAATGTAGGATCTAAAGATCCTAGCGTAAGTTATGACTACAGGGTATACTACCTGCTTGAGCAGCTGCAAGTGCCGCAGCAACTTGAGCTTGAAGAGAGCCTCTAGCTGGGCTTGAGTCATGTTGATTCGTCCAGACATGATCTTCATAGTAAAAGTAACGTAAATGAGGGTGGTTCGCGAGTAGGGCGATGATAGAAAAGTGTAAGCACGTAGGGATTCTCATGCTATAGTATCATGTGTATCTAAACGTAATGCGAGCAAAGTTCTAAGCAGTTCTAGCAAACAGGCAATAAACATAAACCTTATTACCTAGGATGTCGAGTCTTGCACGTGGAGCGAAGCGTCGTTGTGGATCGTTGAGAGCACGGTTCTGGTTATAGTCCGGTTTTAATAAAAACGTTTTCCCATATTAAAACCAAGTTCTCTATAACCAATGGCTCTGATACCAATCTGTCACACCCGCAAAATCCACACGCGGAGTATCACCGCTTGGAGGCGTGACTGACCAGGATCTTAACCACCAATCATATTGAACGTGTAATATAGTTAAGTATAGCGGAAGCATTTAAGTAACCCAACAATAATATTAATGTATGAATCATCATAAATGTTGAAATAGCATTCACGATCCTTTGCCCACAACGACCTGCTTCTCCCTGTGCAAGCTCCATAAAGTACCTAAGGCCCTGCAAGGCATGCAGCAGAGAGTCAACAACTAGTTGAGCGAGTTCACAGAAAGTAAGTTCAGTAATGGAAATGGTATAGCAAGCATTTCGTTCGTTCATCTAATCATGCATCGTATTAGTTCGTTCATTGTTCATGTATAGTATTGGTTCGTATCGCGGGCCCTTTCGGCATGTAAGCGAAGATTTGGGTTAATACTCCCAAATATCCTAGACTATGTATATTTGTATCGCTGGCCACCCTGGCATGTGTGCGAAGTTCTAATATGTTTAGTTCGCAGCCTTCCCGAGGCATGTGTGCGAAGATCAGTCATAATTATCGCAGCCAACCCTTGGCGTGTGTGCGAAGATCTATTCAAGTAGGTATATTAGTCTAGCCGTATCTTATCATTCACCATCCTCACCCTGAGGACTCATATCATTAAGTTCCGTTAACTAATATGTACGTATATTTCATTCAATCCCATTCCCACCCTGGGAACCCCATGCCTTGGCTGTGTGAACTCACCTTGGTTTGCTCGGCAGATACACAAAGAGTACAGGTAGCAAGTAAATGGTCAACCACGTCCTATCATGGTTATTATGCAAGTCAGGTTTTGACTGAGGTAATACACGTATAGAACATACAAGATAACATGTTTCGAGCACGCATAGAACATGGCAACACTTAGCAGTCAAGAGCATACTTGTGCGTTCTAACCCTGGCCCAACACAACCCGGCCCAATTATATACCACATATTAACCTTGTGCGATCCAATGTCTAAGCCCGAAAGTCAAACAACCCAATTAATATTCAATCAATTCATATAACGGCCCAATCTAAACAGTCCAGATTCTTAATCGGCCCAAATAGTAAACGCATACAAGTCCAATAACATAACAATCATAAGTCCAATCATTTGGCCCAACCAATTGGGCCCGTGACAGTGTAGGCCCAAACAGTGTACGTGCAAAGGTGGTCTCGAGTCGCAACCGGCGATCTCGAGTCGCAACCGAGAGTTACGAGTCACAGCAGGAGATTACGAGTCGCAACGGGTGGTCTCGGTTCGTCATGGTCCGGTTACGAGTCGCAACGGGACTCGCAACCATGGTTCCGGCTGATGTTGTTGTGTGGTCTCGAGTGGGGTACCGACTCGCAATCCGAGTCGCAACCACATGTGTAACTGATTTCCTGATTTCCTTAATTATTAACAACATCAACTCCGTGATTTCAGCAAACATATTTCAACAGTTTCAGAAACAGATCAAACACCGAAAATAATAGTTTCATAACAATCTTCAAACATGTTCATAAGTCTAAACATAACAGCCTTGATAACAACCAATCGGATCATCAAACAATCCTAAGCCGAATCATAATCATATCCTCATACTAGCATGCAACCTAGTCGGTTATCATTCATACAAAATCTGATTATATTTATCATCAAAGCAATCAAAACAATCAACCCGAGGACCAAGCATAACAACATAATCCAATCGGCCCTAGTGTATTATCATGCAACTCTAATCGGTTTAATCTAAGCATGTAATCATAACATCATACCAAATCATCATCAACATGCCGAGCATATACAACACACATCAATGGATAACATACTAACCGGTTACGAGTAAGGAGGTGTGATCCGAACAAGAGGATGATCGGATGGTCTTGTGCCGTCGGGTCCTAAGCAAGCCGAGAGAGAGAGGTAGAGAGCAAATAGGGTTTGTGTGTGTTATGAAAATTGTAACAACAATAAGAATCAAACCCTTACCCTTGGTTTTGGTGTTTGCGAGTGGGGAGTGGGCCGAGCCCAACTCGGTTATCAAATGGGGTCTGATTTCAAAGTGTGGCCCAAATGGGCTTGTGTGACCGGTTAGCCTTGTGCGATCGGGTTCTAGTGTGTGGTTTGGGCTCGTGCAACACATAACATACATACGCACATAATGCACATAAACATAACATACCAAGTATTCATATGATTAATAACGTTCTCGTAAACACGTATCGTTACACAAGGTAAGTCTAAGGTTCGAGTTGTCACAAACGCTTCCTCCACTCCCGTCATTTCGTCGATGGCCTCCCGTAAGGCGTAAACATAGTTCACCAGGGAGTCTTCTGCTGTGGACGACCTCCTCCCCTATCGGTTATTTCTTGAAGATGACCCACTTGCTCTGCTTGCCATTTTCTGAGAAAGAAACCGAAGAGAAATAAATTTTTACAAAACAGTACCTCGGACACGGCCCCGTGTTCGCTGAACACGGCCCCGTGTCCATTTGTCTGCAGGATTTTAGGCTAAGGATTCTTGGAGTTTTAAATTATTTTCATGATTTTTAACTATAGTTTAAGCTTAGATAATTTAAAACAAAGTTATACAACTAACTTTAAACAAGAATCCATAGCAAATAATCTTATAAACTTCATATAGAGGGTTGGAATCATGGAGTTTCCAAGCTTCCATGGAGGAAATGTTGAAATTTTTTTTTTTGAAAGAAGGGGAAATGAATAAAAGTGGAAGGGACAAGATGATCCTTGAGAACCTTCTTTTAGCACTTACCTAGGATGGTATGAGCGAAGATCCCAGGAATCTCTGTCTAGTGAAGTGGTAAAAAATGAGCAGGAATCAGGCTGCATTTAAAGAAAACGACAGCGCACTGGACACGGCCCCGTGTTCGCTGGACACGGCCCCGTGTGCAGAGAAAATCCTGACACATTTTGTCCGTATTCTGACAAAATCAGCAGAGAATCTTTTTAGGTGAGCACGGGGGCGTGTTGACCGGACATGGCCCCGTGTCTGGAGGCTGTCTTATGGAGTTTTGTTGTTCCTAAGGACCTTATTGATATCGGGTGGTTCCTTACTGGATGGAACAACCCCAAAGTGCCTAAGATACCTTAGTTGTCCTAGACTAAGGCGAGAACGCAAGAGGTTGTCGGTGAGGGTAATTCCTATTTTCATTCTAGGTGGACAAGTCCAACCCTTTCCCGGGCTCTCGTTAAAGAAGGTGTATGCCGAATCGCTCAGGTCTATGTATGCACCAAACGAAGTCGATGGAGAGTCCTTCACGGCACAATCGGCACAGGGACGACTATCGTCCAAGTCTTTTCTAGGTATGAAGGTATTTTCGGGAGCAACGAGGTTGTCGGAATGCGGTTCCAACATTCCTTCATGGTCATCGTCTTGGGGTGGATCAATAAAATCCTTCCTAAGTTCTTTTGACCAATTTAGAATTAGCTCTTCTAGTTGAAATAACTCGTCAAGGAGCATTTCCCCTAGAATATCTGGCTGGGCGCATTCGAGGGAGAGATAGTGCTTATTTTTACTTTCGCCCCTCTTAAGGTTATAAGGAATTGGTGGGTCTATATAGTGGGGCCTGTAATTTAGAAAGTAACATTTTAATTCTTCATGTTTGCCTCCACATAATTGACACCACATACCATAAGAGTGCCGAAAGTAAAAAGAATTACTATCACTCATGTTTATGTCAGAAGTTACCAACCGCCGGGATCTAACGGTTCTGTTTTCAGTAAGAGAATCTTGGGCACGGGGGCGTGTTGAGTGAGCACGGCCCCGTGTTCAGCTTACTGTCTGACTTAAAACAGGATTGCCAGTTCCAATGATTGAGCACGGGGGCGTGTTCAGCGGGCACGACCCGTGCTGAGCTCTGCAGAAGCCGAAAAACTAAGAAAATCCTAAAAAATTAAAAAGAAAAATAAAAATATGATTAGGCCGTTGATTCCTAACTTACTTAAAATCCTTGTGTCCCCGGCAACGGCGCCAAAAACTTGATGTGCGTGAAGTGTGATATATTTTTGATGTATATTTTTAAGCCCTTTTTACACTTTTAGCCAAGTTTTAAATTTATAAAACACGATATTTACTAACACTAAACACACATATGGGCAAGTGCACCCATCGTGGACGTAGTATAGTGTTGGTAAGATACCGAGGTCGTCCAAGGACACAAGAGCTTTTAGTACCGGTTTATCCTCAACGTCTAATCAAATCAAAAAGGTTAGAAAAGGTTTTTAAACTAGAAAAATAAAAACTAACTAAATGCTGAAAAATAAAAATAAAATAAAGACAGATAGACAAGATGAATCACTTGGTTCTGACTCGTGTATTAGTATAACCTTTGATTATTTTCGCACTTTTGCACTTGTTTAAGAGACTATCTTAGTTATTGTAGTAGGCCCCTCTTTTGGAGGCGACGTTACCCTCAACCCAGTAGTTTGAGTCAGCAAGGATACAATCCTAAAGAGTTGGATTATTGGAAGATAATGAATTAAGTTATTAATGCAAATTATGGTAGGCCCCGCTTTTGGCGGTGACGTTACCCTCGGCTAAGTAGTCTGAGTCAGCAGGGATACAGTCCTAAATAGCCGGGTTATAGTATTAATAGTAGTTAACTTATGAGGGGGTCAAAGAGTTTGGATCCCCGCCATCCAATACCTATGGGCATTGAAGGAGATCCTACTAAATTTGACCCAGGTCCCTTGCAGGACCTCTAAACGCTGAACAAGGGCAAGACCCTTACCAAACCGTTCCCTTAACCCCCGACCAGGTAGCCAACATACCTCCATATAGACCGTGGAGATATGAATGGTGAAAATCTTTTATTTTATATAGACAGTAAAATAATGCCAAGACACCACGGACAAACGATAAGGAAAGATCACCTTCAACATAAGTAACTAGTTATTAAAGTCATTAATACAAAACCAAATAAAAAGTGCAAAAGATTAAAAATAAAAAGTATTATACTAAACACTTGTCTTCACCAAGTGATGTAAGAGACTTAGGCAAACATGGCCTTGATTGTCAAGAACTCTTACTATCAATCTTGGATCCCGAGACGACTCACACACTCTACGATGGACAATGGATGATGGTGTTATGGTGGTGGTGGGTGGTGGATGAAGTGTGAGAGAGGTGGTGTGCCAAGGGATGAGTTGGAATGAAACCAAGCACTCCTATTTATAGGCTGAACAGAAGGCTGGGCACGGCCCCGTGTCCGCTGGACACGCCCCCGTGCCCATCTGACACTCCCTCTCTTCATTAATTGTAATTCGCAATTACAATTAATGCGCCTGCTGTACTTTCGCCACGCCCCCGTGCTCACTGGACACGGCCTCGTGGTGGGCAATAGAAGCTTCTACAGGTTTGTCTTTTCTGCTGCTTCTTGGGCATGGCCCCGTGCTAGCTGAGCACGAGGCGTGTTTAGTCTTCTGTTTTCTCTTCTTTGCTTGGGAGGATGCCGTTGATGGTTTGGGCAATCTACTTTTGTTCCTTTTCTTGTATTTATGCTAGAATTAGCTGTCTTTTTGCTTCTTTTGTGTATTTGAGCTCATTTCATCCTGAAAATACAAAAGGAAGACAAAAACACTCTTTTTCCAACATTAGTACTTAAAAAGGGTTAGTTTTATGCCTCATTTGATGTAATTTATATGTTGCATTTTACACACATCAGGGTATTTAAGCGCTTTTACACACCAACCCCGCTCATTCATTTCTAGCGTTATATTTTCATACTACTTGTCAAACGAACTTCCACCACAACTACCCTTATGGTGGTTAATGAATATCAAATGATTATTCCGAATTTACCCAATTTCGGTTGTTATTTTACGACAAGAAGCTATTTTGAGGCATTTGATCCGAAAAGGATTTGTGCCTATGCTTCAACACTAAACTAAGCTTTACTTTATCATAACACATGTTCCTAAACGACTCATAGGGGTCATTTGTCTGATTTACCCCTCAAGGGCGTTTTGGTCAATTTTAGTCCCTCTTTTACGACGAAGGACCTTTACTACTTATTTGACCAAAATCACATGTTTAACTAACAACTCATTTATGTGTACCTGGCCCGCGTCATAATATCGACCCATTTCAAACCTTTCACTATTAATTGCTAGTTAATAGTAACGCGAGCCTTATGTTAATTCCCGTGAAACACAAAACTCAACATGTGATAGTCAAATGTTATTGTCAAATGATGTTAACAACACCATTTCACCCATTTAGTCTAATTGACCATTTATCAGTATGAGATGGTATTTAATTATCATTTCATCCCTTTAAACCTATCCCGGTTTTCTCCTCGAACTCGTTTTACTATAAAAAAACGTTTCTTATTTGTTCGTCATTACATGACTAATGTTAGTGCATTAATGTCTATCGCCTTCGTCATTTCGAGCCGTAGCGAGAAACCGAAGAAATCAAGCTTTTATTGTAATATTTAGATAGTTTTAGCAAGGTGGCATTTTGGTAATTAATGAGAAATCTCATTAATTCCAAGGCCTATAAATAGGAGCCTTAGGTTTAAAGTTTAAGACTTTTTGCTCATTTGGTGATTTCGGATTTTCAAGTCTAGAGAGAGAAATTATAGAGAGAGAAAGTACTCTCTACGTGATTCTTGTATTGTACACGTCATATCTTTCAATAGATTCACGGTTCTAGTACGTTATTGTGTGTTCGGTCACGCACGTTCATGGATTCCGCACGTCGAACGTTCGTTACGCAATCGAACGGTGTCAAAACCGGTCCAACAATTGGTATCAGAGCTAGGAGCTCGATTGCATTGATCAAACACATTGATTCGTACCGGATTACATCGATTTCAGATCTGAATTGCTTTATTTCTTCATCTTCTACTCATTCTTTCACGTTTTTACTGTTTTTCGTCAAATTGAACGGGTTTTTACGGTCCGAATCGGCTGATTTTTTGATATGTTGTGCGAAAACACCTGATCTATAACCCTACCAAGTTTCAGATCCAAACTCCTAGCTGTTTAGGAGAAATCGAAGGTTTTAGGTCCGATTTCGCGTCAAAATTGCCGATTTCGCTCATAGTGTCATCTTGAGGTTTCGCTCTTGTGGTTTCCAAAAGGTTTCGCTCTTATGGCCATTTAGTGATTTCGCTCTTCTGACCATCTAGTGATTTCGCTCTTCTGACCATTAGGTGATTTTGCTCTTATGAGCAAAAGTTGATTTCGCTTTTGTGAACCATTTTTAAAAGCTGATTTCGCTCCAACACGTTACGTCGTGGTTTCGCTTGAACATACGTATCTTGTGTGAAATCATAATTGCGTGTGTCAGTTCACGTGATTAAAGATCATCGGTCCTGTTATAATTTGACGATAAAACTGATCGTCAGACTTTGTAAATGAAAATCTGAGATTTCAAGTTGCGAACATTAATTGTTGTCGGCCACTACTTGTTTCATTTAAAAAATTTGTTGACATATGTGAATTGCATATTATATCAGCCCATATGTGATTGAATTTGAACGGTCCAATAGAAATAAACACACATTTAAAAGTTGTCGGCACATGCATATTAAAGCTCATTAAAACGGTCCAATGATCTTTGAATGATTGACTGAATAAGTCCATGTGATTTGATCATATCAATTGCAGCCCAATTGGCCCAATCATATTCATTTAACAATTGAATTTGTCAGATTAGTGGTAAAATCATAAGCTGTCTAATTAAATCAATTGTAAAAGTTCACGGCCCAATCACATTTTAACATCATATTTGTGTTGTCAATTAAATTGTCAGTTAAGTGGGTTTTAGTTGTCGGCCCAAGGAAGAACCGTCCATTGATAGTAATTGGCCAAATCATATTACAGCATTTAATTCATTTCAAATGCATAATCACGTGATTTACTTGAACTGATAAAAAGCATATTAATCGGCCCATGTGAATATATTGATTGTTGTCAGTTCATCGGTGCATGTGATAAATAACAGTATTTTCGGATTGTGTTGTTTTGTGTGAACATTGCATGTGACATTTAATGGATATGATAGTTTCAAATTGAATTTATAGTTCACTGTTTTAGTCAAAAAGTCAACTAGCTAAGCGATCAATCAAGAATTTTGTCGTGTAGTATGATTCGATTGAAAAACCAACTCACACGGATTGATCAGTTAAATGTCCAAGTCTCATGGTTTGATCATTTAAAAGTCCAGTCTACTTGAACTTTGAACCAGGTCGTTTGGAATTGTAGTTAGTTTGCAAGTAGTGGGTCAGGTCGGTTGATGTTGAATCAGGTCATAACAGTCTGCACGGTTTGACAATTTGAATTTCAGTTCACACAGAATATTCACCAGTCTGAGTATCAGTTTAATTCAGTTGTTTGATAGTGTTTAAACTGATCGTTTGTTTGTGTATTTGTCAGGTGATTCAAGGTGATCCGACGTGATTCGAGGTATTTGTCAAGCATCGGATACTCGCCCGAGCGAATCCCCACTCGATCCGCTGTCGTCTGATTTTTTGTCACTCAATCGGATATTCATCTGATTTCAGTTGTTTGAGAGAGTGTTTGAACTGATCTTAGATTGTGTGAATTTGTGTATCGTTTGAAAATCGGTCTTTGTGAATCTTTTAATACTGAAACATGGATTCTGAGTCGTATAACTCATCTTTCGGATATGGAATGCTTGTTCAGAATCCAACAGATATTGCACAGAAGAAGTTTGATAGTTTTACTGGTATCGAGGGAGAGTCTACAAACGAATTGATCGAGAGGTATTGCAAGCTGCATATAGAGATGAAAAATTTGAACATTAACAAAATGGATGAGACGTGGGTTAATAAGTTGGCAAATGCTTTACCAAATGATGTGTGGGGAACGTATTTTTTGAATTGGAAGAATAACTTTGGATATTTTGGATTCAATTTGAGCTCGTTCGTCGAGAAGATTCAAGCTCAAGAACTTGAGTTCCAAAAGATTAGAAAATTGAAGTCTGATTCAAGAGAGAAAAGTAAAGCAGCAACTGTTGAAGTAAAAGTCAAATCTGAGGAAAATGTTCAAATGGTAGAGAAGCAAGTTGAAGAAATTTCAGTTATCAAGTTCGAGAAGAAAGCTGAAACTGAAACAATGACCGAGAAGTGCTTAAACTGTGATAAATCTGAAGCAGATAATGTCAAACTCTTGAAGGATGTGGAGAGTTTGACATTGAAAAACAAATTTTTAAAAGAAAAAAATCAAATAAAGATTTTAGAAGATGAGAAAGATATTTTTGGTAAAAATAATCTTGAAAAACAAATTGCAATAAGTTCTCATCTTGCTAAAATCATTCAGCTTGAAAAAGAAGCTGAAAGTAATCGGAATAAAATTGCTGAGTTACAAAATAAGTTGAAAGGTTTTGTGACTTCTACATCATATGTTTGTCTAGAACCGATCAATTCTGTTCCAATAAGTGACGATGTCACAAACTTTGACAATGTCAAAGTTGAAGATTGCAATGAGAAATCTGATGATGAAAATGAAAAAATTGAAAAACAAAAATTGTTTTTGAAATTAAAAGAAAAATTTCAGAAAACTGTTCTACAATCGACTGAAAAGGGAGAATGCTCTAAGCAAAAACCTTTGAAGAAGAAAATGGAACAGAAACAAAAAATTAAAAATGAGAAAAATGTTCAAAAAGATAATAAAAGCTCATCAGATCGATCATCCAATCAAAATCAAAATTCGCAAAAATTGAAAAATGAAAACTCAAAAATTGTTGGCAATAAGTGGTGCAGGTCGGACCACAGTGCTCAAAAGCCAAATCCAGCAAATATGAGGAAGGAATATCACCAAGCCAAACAATGCTATGATCTGAGCATCTGGTGTGAAAGTGGTGATTGGTATGATAACAGAGTGTGTTACCAACGCGGTCATCAAGGACACATTGCTGTTAACTGCCAGAGTTGGAGCTATGAGATGAGAAGATGCTATAACTGTCAAATCAGAGGACACATTGCCAGAGATTGCCCAAGAAGATCAAATGAAAGATTGGGGTGAATTCTCAAAAATTGGCAAAGATTCCAGTCAACGTCAAGCCCAAAGAACAAAAGGTTCAAGAACCTAAAGTTCAAGAAACGAAAGTGAAGCTTTCTCAAGGGCAGAAAGACCGACTGAGAAAGAAAATAAAGAAAGCGAGAGAGTATCTCGAAAAGGATTTTGTCCTCGGATACAACAAGAAAATCAGAGAAGAGTTCTGATAAATCGTCTTGCTCTCCAAAGAATGACAATTCAAGCAAAACGAATTCATCAGATACAAATCTGAGGACAGAATGGAGTGTTAAGAAAGAAAAAGTTCTTGGCGATGAATCTGTTTTTGTGAAAACAAAGGAGCCACATGTCGGCGATGAATCTGACTCATCAAAGTCAGTCAAGCCACATTTAGGCAATGAATCTGGTGTGGTAAAGCCAGAAGAGCCATGTGTTGAGGTAAAAGTCGAGAATTCTGGTTTAACAATGGATGATGCAAACTTTCCACCATTGTTGAACAAGAATTCGAAATCACCCAAGGACCGTCAGGCTTGGGTGAATCTGTTTAAATAGAAAACCTGACTTGCCGGAGTTCCCAGGTTGGTAAGCGTGGAACATGAATCGGCACATTTCTTAAAACATTGTGATGATAAAACCCCGTGTTTGTGAAACGACACACAAAACTAATTTTCCGGAAAAACCATTTTGATTAAAACAAACTTAAGTGTTTTGAAATCATAATGGGAAAATAGTTTGTTGTCAGGGGGAGTTCTGATTGTTTACGCCAAGTGGATGGAGAATTGAAGCAATTCTCATCAAGTTGTCACTTTACTTTGTACAGTTTTTTGTTTTCAAATTTTCCCAGAAAATCAAAATTGAAATATATTTTGATTTTAGGGGGAGAAAAATTAAAAAAAAAATAGAAAATTTGAAAATGTCAAAAACATCGAAAAAGCAAAAATGAGTTTTGTTGTGAATAAGAGGAAATGATAGTAAATCAGTGGACTATCACAGCATGCTAAAGAAATGAAATGTAAAATGTGATAAACGGTCTCACTAAAGATGTGACGATAGGCTCAGCTAGACTAGTAGATTTGCGATAACGATACAAACTTAAATAAAAAAAAGCCTAGTTCTAGTGGGAAACATGATTGAAAGCATAGTACTTAGTTTTGTCCTTCGTGATTGTGTACGTACTCAGTAATCGCTGATTGTCGAAAGACATAAAACTGGTTAAATTGGTGAACTTTCACAATTTTGCTGAAAAGTCGCTCTGATTGTGCATTTCATTTTGCAAAGATTTAAACTTGTTTTATTTCTTTATTTTGTTTAAGCATTGGACATCCTCTGCGTATACGTGAGTATCGACCTGGATGTTAGTGCCTAAACGTTCTGCTTTATTTTCCTTGGTGTTTCGTTTAAGCTTTGGACATCCTCTGCGTATACGGGAGTATCGACCTGGTGGTTAAAGCCTAAACAATTTCAACTTGTTTTTATTTTCTTATTTTGTTTAAACATTGGACTTTCTCTGCGTATACGGAAGTATCAACCTGATTGTTAATGTTTAAACATTTTGCGTTATTTTTGCACAAATCACGGTTGATGAAAGTTTAAAGGCATTACTTGAGTTAGTGTATTGTATGATGAGGGGATATGCTGAGATCGTGGGGTCCATAAGAACTTAGTGCATAATTAATATACTTTAACGTATCGGTAAGCATTTCGAAAGTTTTTAGATTGAGTTTAAGAGGACAAATATATCGTCAATCAACGTGAATCGTTTAGAACTTAAAATGATTAAAGCTTAACGGTGCTTGTGATTTATCTCAAAAACTGATATGATCCTCTTTCACAAACTCACAAAAATAGTGTTTGTATATATTTTATTTCTGCGTTTAAATTTGCTTTTGCACTTATGTTTCATATTATTGAAAAAATCCAAAAAGATTTTCGACAACTGATGTTGAAAAGTTGATATTCAAAATCTCAAAGGCTAAACAAGATGAACAATTGGTTTGGTTAAGATGATGAGAAGTTGGAAAATAATCCTCAAATGTTTAGATGATTCATTAATTTGAATCACAATATTGTGTGTTATATGTTTGAGAATTTTGAGTGAATTCTTTTAGAGTCAAAATTATTTGTCTTACGAGAGGTTGAGATGTGTAGGTTTCTGATTCTATTGCTACGGAAAGCCAGGCGTCGATCCTAAAAGCACGGAAGCTTGACGAAAGGGGGAGCATGAAGAAAGAGACTACCAAGGAGGGGAGCAACTGAAGCTCGAATACAGATCCACGGGGATTCTGTTCGAAAAAGAGAAAGACAAGACGCTACGAGATTGACTGCGACAATATCCAAGGGGGATATTGTTAGTGCATTAATGTCTATCGCCTTCGTTAATTCGAGCCGTAGCGAGAAACCGAAGAAATCAAGCTTTTATTGTAATATTTAGATAGTTTTAGCAAGGTGGCATTTTGGTAATTAATGAGAAATCTCATTAATTCCAAGGCCTATAAATAGGAGCCTTAGGTTTAAAGTTTAAGACTTTTTGCTCATTTGGTGATTTAGGATTTTCAAGTCTAGAGAGAGAAAGTCTAGAGAGAGAAAGTACTCTCTACGTGATTCTTGTATTGTACACGTCATATCTTTCAATAGATTCACGGTTCTAGTACGTTATTGTGTGTTCGGTCACGCACGTTCACGAATTCCGCACGTCGAACGTTCGCTACGCAATCGAACGGTGTCAAAACCGGTCCTACAACTAAATTACCATTTTACTCTTTTTCCATAATTCATGATTTCTTACCATTTTCCCTTGTTCCAACTCTCATTAAATCGTGTCGGAACATCATATATCAATCACTTAATAACGTTCATATACACTACTTACAACTAAGTAATTTGTAACTAATGTAAAGAGGCGTAATGTCACGACTCCCGACCCACCCTGGCCGGAATCGGAAGCCGCGAGCAGTCAAGTGGTACCGGTGATTATTTAAAAAAAAAATATTGCAGCGGAAATTTCACCAGGACCGTGAGTTAGGAAAAATATCAGAGTTTAGAAACACCGGATTTTATTTAAATAGATGGAATAAATTCCATGTTTTACAAAGGTAGCTTTTAATACGGGATAAACCCAAAAACAATATTTCTTAAGTTGATTTAATTAATAAAATAAGCCACTTCTTGAAGTCCTTCAGTGCCGAATCCAATTCTTATTCCAATCTATTGTAATTACCTGAAACGCGTTTTAGAAAGGTTTTGTCAGCGGGAAATACTGAGTGAATCATTCTTGTTTATGTAAAATCATATTTAGTTATAATTTACAGTATTAAGGGATATTACAATGTTTCTGATATCAAACCAACTACCCACAGTATTTGTCACTCGACTCGTTTCGGTGACTGTGGTCATATCACCATTGGCTGCCCCAATGAATGACGAATATTACTTAATTTAGGTTCGCCCACCTAAAGTGATAACAACAGTAGTAATGTGCACAATACCCCACATACCGGCTGTAATTTGGTGATTACATAAACTTAATCACTGTAATTATAATTCTGAAAATAATTTGGAGTATTGTAAAACAGTTGATAAAAAGAGAATGACTCACTTTATAAGCATGCAAGATTGAGTTAACAAGCTTCTTGATTCTACTTCTTCCGATAATTAAGCATGCACTTTATTATTCTGGATCTTCTGATGATTTAATAGTTTGTTTGATTGTGAGTGTGTAGTTGGGAGTATTTTTGGTAGTTAAACATATAATTTAACAGAATGGAATACATATTTGTGTAAAACCCAAATCAAACCTTAACGGTAGTCACGAGATTCGAACCTTAACGAATTTCACAAAGTATAGTCTTATTCAGACAGTACTTAGGTATCCATTTAATGAACTCACAAAGTATAGTACTTTGGATTCCGTTTAACGAAATTCACAAAGCACAACACTTCGGCATTCGTTAGATGGTTCCTAAATCGATCGGACAGAACATCGCATCGGTGATTATTGGTTTGAACACCAACGTATAGAGAGAATAAGAAAAGAAATGAGCAAAGAAAAATGAATCCTAAGCTTCCTATTTATATGTAGGAAATAGGAAATTTCTAGGAAGTTTCCCTTGTATTTCTAGGAAGTTTCCTATAGCTTTTCTAGGAAGTTACTTATATATCTTCTAGGAAGCTTCCTATCCATAGATATCTATCCTCTTACACCTTCCTAGCACCTTCCTTCGGTATTATCTATTATATATTTATATATATTTCTATTTAGGTGATTAGTAGATCTTACTTAAATTAATCTTGCTTAACTCAATTAATCGTACTTAGCTTAATTAATCTAGTTTAGCTTAATTAATCTCATTTAATTAATACTAAACTTAATTAATAGATTAATTAACCTACTCAGTTAACCTAGCTGCTAATGTTTATTTAACTATTAAGTTTACTTAGCTACTAAGTACTCTAGCAGCTCCTTGCTTACGAGTTCTAATTTCTAGACACAATGGAACGCGTATTAGTGTACTAACTCAATTCAACTTTAACGACAATCACGAGATAAAACCCTCACAACGATTTACAAGTGCAATACTTAACAATTCAGCGGATTCACAACGAATGACAGAGTATAGCCTGAGTTCGGACAGCATTCAAACATTCAAGTCGAAATCACGATGACTAACAAAGTATAACTCAATTTGAGCAGCATTCAGACAATCGTTGGATAGTTATAATCGATCGGATAAAGTATCGTACCAGTGATTAGAGTTATTACCCTAATAACGGGTAGAGTTTAGGGACTTAGAGGGTAAATCCCGAGCTATTATTTACAAAATAAAAGCTGACGGACAGAAAAGAATTGAACAGCGATCGAGTTAATACCCGGCATCGTAGCAGCACCCCGCTATACTAATTAGTGATTTGTGTGTTGTAAAGTGAATAACTCGACGTCAATTTTAGAAATTGAGCGTCGTTTGAACAGCAGAAATCAAATGCCAATGTCTGCTATTTATACACGAAAATTGACATGCTTACGAACCGTAAGCAGTATCGCCTACGGTCCGTAAGGGACACCTAATCACTATAGACTTGCCGCGTGTGGGACTAGCCTGGATGAGTCAACTCTTTCGAAAATTTAGATTTTGACAACGTTTAATAGGGATAATCGTCAACTAGAGTTTATCCCCCCTGAGTTTTAGGGGCCCTGATCCTGATTCCGATGGTTCTGAAATGTTTAGGGTTTATGCAGAATCACTTGGGTGTTTCAATTAGGGTTTCCTTATTGGATAATTATCATACTAAATATTAATTTTTAGTGAGAGTTGTTACACGTAAGCTTTACTTACCTCTCATCCGGCTTACGCTTTTCTTCTCGTACTTGATTCGTTTGACCGCTTCTTTTCCAAGCCTCCACCTAGCTCGTTAAGCGTCAAACTATTGTCAACATCTACAAGGCGGTTAGATTAGTCATAAAAATCACGACTATTCCACCTTACTTATTTTCTATGTCGAACTACTATTCGACTTCATAATTAGTTAACTTAACTTATCAAAAGTTAACTACTTTCGATCACATGGTTTACACAATTAAGTCTAAATCAACATGATATTTAGAACTCTTATCGTTTCATATTTCGCATAATTTGCCATATTATTCAAATGTGCGTTTCATTCGAAATTTCAACATTTTAGCTTTCGTTTAGACATTTTAACAAACACCTAATGGGCATAATTTTACACATTTACTAACTAGTTCATAACTAGTCATTTTTACCAAGATTAACATCAAAATCCATCCTCTATCATGTATGATCAAATACTAAATCTTGCAAGTTGTTTAAGTGTCTTACTTCAACTATCATTTATGATTATTTCTAGCACACATATCATCACCTTCACTATTTAGTCAAAACCCACTTTCTAATTTACTTGTTAATCATCTTCAAGTAATATTTCATCAAGTTTTTCATAATATCATCCTAACTAACGAAATTAAACATGCATAGACATTCAATTTCGACTTTGGATCATAACCAACCATCTATTTGCAAGTACCCTACTTGTCTAAATTTTCAACTTTAACCAACAACTTTAACCAATCTAGGTTTTATGACATACCTTATGATCCCCACGAATAGGTGATCATTTCTATGTATTCATGCATCGATTTTGGCCTTGAATCAACCTTCAATTTGATGATTTGTTGAGTTTAGGGATTGAGCCCCCATGGAGCTCTCCCGGTCGATCTAGAACACGCACACACTTAGTGTGTGTGTGTTTTATTTTGTTTTTAATAAATAAATTTTTTCAATTATCTAACTTTGGTCCCTCATGTTTGGTTAAGTAACATTCCCTCTATGCGTAGAACACACACACACACGTAGATGAAAATATTACAAATACAGTTGTAAAATAAATAAAAGACCATGCGTAGTGGTAAAAAGGTTAAGACCAAGGGAGGGGCATTATTCACCCCAACGACTACGCATAGTTCTTTCTCCAAAATTTACTAATCCACCTGTAACTTATAACCAGTCAAGAATAAAATTAATATTAACTAGATTTTGCCCCGCCCGCGTTGCGGGGCACTAAGCCAAATATTTCTCTCTCGTAACATGTCAGTTTGTGTTTCGATTACTTGTACATACTACTAATAACACGATCTCAAAAAAATTACATTGAGTCAACTAATTAAATTAAAACACTATCATACTTTTGCTTAAGAAAAAAAAAGGAAAGAAAAACAATAATTTTAAAGTGGGAAAAAATAAAAATTACACTGAGTCAAACAATTAAAACGAAGCACTACTACAGTTTTGTCAAAAAAAAAAAAAAAAAAAAACTAAAGCGATGGCATGACTGTAATTTTACACTGGGGTCAAAATCGTAATTTGACTGGGAAAGCAAAGGAAAACGATGACAAAAATGTAAATTTAGATTGAGGACAAAATTGTAATTTGGTTGGATGGGGAAAAAACAAAACTAATGGCAAAACTGTAAATTTAAACGGGTCAACATCGTAATCTTAAATCGAGGGCAAAATGGTAATTTTTAGTTGGGGGGCAAAAGCATAATTTTATTTTGAACTAGGGGTAAAAAAGTAAAATCTGAACTGATGGAAAAATCGTAATTTAAAGCGAGGATAAATTCATAAATTGGTTGGGCCAATGGGGGAGTACTAGGCAGCTTCCTGACACTATTCCCCAATCTTGTGTCTGTAGTTATACATAGGGGGCAAAATCGTAATTTTACTGGAAAAGCAAAAAAAAAAAAAAAAAAAAAAAACGATGAAAAAAATGTAAATTAAAATTGAGGGCAAAATGGTAATTTAGCTGGGAGGAACAAAACAAAACTAATGACGAAACTGTAAATTTAAATTGGGCAAAATCGTAATTTTGAACCGAGGACAAAATTGTAATTTTTAACTGGGGCAAAAGCATCATTTTATTTTAAACTGGAGGTAAAAACGTAATTTTAAACTGATTACAAAATCATAATTTTAAAACGGGGACAAAATCGTAATTTGATTTGGCCTAAGTTAGGTGAACCATTGTTCATCAAATTTCATAAATGTTATAGAGTTAATAAAATCAATTGAGTAATAAAATAATGATATAATCAAAACTATATATAATACAATATTATAATAATGTTTGGGTACTGTTCATGACAAGTATGTTTTAATATGTATAACTCGGGGAATTTCTTCGCGCGTTGTGGCGGTACGTGACCGCGGACATTCGATGGGTATTGGCTCGATTCGTTACGGTACCGGTACGATACATGCACTCGGTATAAAAATCAACGTGTGCTTTACATTGTCCGAAAATAATAAAACAACATTGGTACCGACACCAATGTTCGGACGATATCAATCAGTTTAGATCGTAATGATACTGTTACCGATATTCATTTATCACTGCAGACAGAATTGTATATATAAATGAACTATTATTGAAATCGAAAACCATAATTATAGTAATACACGTTTATCTTATATTATATAATATAAAAAAGAACATAAAAGAAATATATGAATTATATATATATTATAAAAGGAAACTAATAATATTAAAATATTATTTATATACTAAAAGAAAATTGATAATATTAAATTACTTTACTATTCATGAACACTTGAAAATAATTTGTATAATAATAATAATAATAATAATAATAATAATAATAATAATAATAATAATAATAATAATAATAATAATAATAATAATAATAATAATAATAATAATAATAATAATAATAATAATAATAGATAATACAAAACTAAATTCCCCAAATGATTTTCTAATCACTTTAGAAGTTGTTTCAATCTTAAAGTAACCTTTAGAAGACAATTATTTGAATCTTAATAGACCGGTCACCTACCGTAATCCACTAGCTGCATGCAATGCACAAATACATACAAGGGCAGTAATGTAAATTCACATCATTGCAAGACTCTCTCAACAAGCTTTCTATCCCTCTATAAATACATAGAATAAACATGTATCACCAACCAAGCTTTACTTACACCAAACCTGGTTAATTACCACATTTTTCTGTCCAACTATCTCCAATTTCAAATGGCCCATTCATCAACTTTCTGTCTCATTTTAACGTTGTTAATAAATTGTAACTTGCATGTTAATGGATGTTATACGTCGATAACAAGCTTTGGCGACTCACTCGCCGACACCGGAAACATGAAGCTAATGTCCATGAAATCCGATAACGCGCTGCCCCATTTCGTGTTTCCGCCTTATGGTGAAACCTTTTTTCATGAACCGACCGGACGTTGCTCCAATGGCCGTCTAATCATCGATTTCATAGGTATAATGGATATCCATATATACACATAGTTGAACCTATATTTCTGTCGGAAATGTGTAGGAAATATATGTTTAAAAAAGTTTACCAAAGACAGATTTTCCGACTAAATCAGCTTTGTTGGAAAACTGTCACTAATAGTTGTTTTCTACGCATTTCTGACAAATATTGCAGTCGGAAACCACCTAGTTCTCTGGTATTGTTTTTTTAATGACAACGGTTGCTACTACTACTCTATTGTAGTCCAATAAAACCTAAATTAATCAATTTTCTGAGACTTCACATTTAAGAAGCATATGTCTCTACCAGGTGGGCTAGCTCCACACTGGCAGTTCTCTAGTACTGTTATTTTTTGGTCAAAGATTTATAATTTTTTTGTTTGTTTTTGAAGCGGAGAGTCTTGGGTTGCCACTAATAACGCCCTCTCAGGCCATCAACACGACCTTCAACGTTACAGGGTTGGGACAAGGAGTGAATTATGCGGTGGCTGGTGCGACCGCGTTGGATCCTTCGTTTCATATAGCAAGAGGAGTTTATGTTAAGACGAATGCATCTTTGGGAGTTCAGTTGGGATGGTTTAAAGAATCATTGTCTCCCACAGTTTCTGGTAAGTTGGTAACTAGGTCAAACCTACATGCACCTAAATTTTGTATCTTCTTTATAATATTGGAGTCTATTGGTGTTGCGTGAGTAACCTTGGTAGCACTACACTACAAGATCTTTGGTTGGTGTTTATATTTGGGGTGGGGTCTTCATGCTAACAATAAAACGACTTACTTATTATATTGTAACGGTTTAAATTCTTCATTAACATATCGTAACTTAAGTGTTGATGATCGCTGACTTTAATGTATTATTGGTGCTATTTGTCACGGTTTATGCCCCTATCGCGACGCAAGGGTTAATACTAGTTTACATCAAATTACAATGTCTTTTAATTTCTAGAACCTGAATTACACTATAAAAACGTAAAAGTATATTAAAAATGAATATATTCGCCTTTTAGAAAATGGTTTTGGATTTCAAATATGCCCAACATTATTTTTAGTTTTACTTATTAACCAAATCCTGCATGTTTCATCATTCACATAAAACGTTTTATGCAACTTAGTTTTTAAATTTTATATTATGAAGTACAATTTTAAAATTTTTCATTCATTTTGTCTCTAAAAATATTACGAAAAAAATGTTTGAAATGCTAACTTGAGAAAAAAAGGTTATATTATAACAGGATATATTAATGACAAATCTTTTTATAAAGAAAATACGTATGTTTATAAAAAGGAATTCTCAAAGAATGTCATTATCATCTAAAAAGTATTTTTTATTATTTTATTGGATCATAAACAACCATAAGCATTATTATAATCCGTCAAATATTTCATGAGATGGCGATGCAACTTTTTAGAATAAATGTATGTATTAATATAATCTTATCCTCCATTTGTGGCATGCTATATATATATATATATATATATATATATATATATATATATATATATATATATATATATATAAATCAACTAGTCCCACATTATCCTAATTACTTTTAGATTTCGTTTTTGTTCGACATGAGAGTGGTGGGCGATGGATAGGGGAGAGAATATTTTTTCAAATTTTTACATTTACAAATGAGTGTGGGGGTGTTAATTTTTAACACGATATTAATCTAACACAAAATCTACGCATTTAGTTTTTAAAAGAGTGTAAGTCAGTTTTGTGTAATATCATAGACAAACTTAGCTAACGAGTTGTGTTTCTCTCAATTCATAAAAACTTGTAGCGTGTTTATATGTTTGTGTTTGTGTTTGATATGATTTTCAAATCTCGTTTGTTTCAAGTTTTTGAATTCAAGTCTCATCCAACTACTTAGCAATCACAACACAAGTAACACTTCTATATTTCTGCGCTAAAATATTTGTAAGTCTTACGTATAAAACGAAAATCATAATATCGATCAGAAGAAATAATAATAATAATAATAATAATAATAATAATAATAAATTCTATGAAGAAAAGTTTAACGAGCATAACTTTTAATTAATGTTTAAAATCACTTATTATTTAACCTTTAGGGCCCCTTCGTTTAAATTCTTTTAAAAGTCGGTTGTATTTATTATGTAATAAATAATCATCTATGATTGTTAAGAGCCAAATCAAAATATAAAGAATAAATATCATTATATGTATATGTAATAAATAATCATTTATGATTGTTAAGAGCCAAATCAAAATATAAAAATATATATCATTATATGTATAGATATGACAAAAAAAAAAACTAATTGATATATATATATATATATATATTATGAAACTAGGTTAGAACCCCGTGTATTACACGTGTTGAATAAATGTAATTTTATATACCAAATAATATATATATATATATAGTAAGGTTAACATACAAAAAGCCTTATCATACATCACGTAGGAGACAATGGTAACCGTTGGATCAGGGGTATAATCACGCATGGGACCACATAATCACGCATGGGACTATAATCACGCACGTTATATTTTTTGTCATGTATGTTAATGTAAGTTAAGCCTTGAAGTACATTATACTTTCTATATATATATATATATATATATATATATATATATATATATATTTGGGGTGGGGTCTTCAAATGTGTAGAAATGCTTTGTAAGAAGAAAAAAGAAGAAATTTCAACCAATAGAAATGCTTCATTAAACTTCATTTAATATTTGCCTTTAAATGTAACTATAAGGGTATATTAGTAAACTTACATACATCATTAATTGGTAGTTTCATCTTTAATAACTAACTATATTAAATTTATAACTTATTTTTAAGATATATATTTTTCACAAAAAATAAAAATAAAAATTCATTTATAGTGTAGGATAAATACAAGGCGTGTAGGATAAATTACTAGTTGCGTAGGATAAATTTTCAATATGTGTAGGATAAATTTCGAAATGTGTAGGATAACTTTTGATGCGTGTAGGCAAAAATATTTAGTTTGGAGGATTATAGTCTTAATGACTAATTAATTAGTCAAACATAATAATAAATAAGATGAGAAAAAAACTATTTAATGTTTTACAATTATACCCTTTTATTCTTTTTCTTCTCAATAAAATTTTCTTCTCAAATGAACCTTCCCCTATATATATATATATATATATATATATATATATATATATATATATATATATATATATATATATATATATATATATATATATATATATATATATATATATATTTAAAAATCTCGTTTATTACATGGGTTGAATAAATGTAATTTTATGTTTAAATAATAAAAAATGTTGTATTTTTAAGAACCCGTGTATTGTATGGGTTGGGTAAATTTAATTTTATATATTAAATAATGAAAAAAGTTACATTTTTAAGAATCTCATGTGTTATACAGGTTCAGCACATGTAATTTTATATACCAAACAATAAAAAGTTATATCTTTATAAACCTTATGTATGATATGCATTGAATAAATCTAATTTTATATACTATATAATAAAAATAAAAATAATAAAAATTTATATCTTAAAAAAAAACTAACGGATATACTCGATATACGATGGATGGGATGATTGCAGTGATGGTTCTTGTAAATGTCACGTAAACATAGTTATTATCGTATTTGAGTTGAGAGTTGAACACGAAAGTAAAAGTATAGAATTAAATAAACATTGATTAATATTTTTATTTACCACTTATAAACATTTTTGAAATAGGCGCTACCATTAATTACTTTAGTTTAATAAAATAAATAAATCATTTAAATTATATTAATTTATATTTAGCATACATAATTTGTTACTTTTAGGATAAATAATTTTGAAATCTGATAAATATTTTAAAATATTAGATTATCTCCTATACGAATTGTTTAAATTTATATTAAATTTAATTTTATAATTATCTTTTAATTGATATTAATTATTTTTAAAAAATAGATGGTTTCAATGAATGACATGTGTCCTCCCATGGGTTTCTTTTATTAAATAGTATAGATTTTATAATTATAATTATTATAATGATATATAAATTAAAAGATTAATTATATGTGTACATAAAAATTAACTTACAAATAAATAAATAGTAAACAAGTTTTCAAACATAGCTCTATTTTATAAAATAACTAATGAGAAAAGTACCGAGTTTTAAACAAAGTTTGAATCCCATAAACCCAACTCCTTTTCTCAAGTGAAACTAGCACTACTTCTTTAACTAGTTCTTAAACCTTAAACAGTGTATCTTTCAAACATTAGCATGTGATTATTTATAAAGCAGTTAAGTTATATAACTTACTATCAAGCCTGAAAATTCAGTCGACACGTCTAATATACTTTGAGAAATACACTCAATATGGGTTCACGTTTCACTCGTTATTTAGTACAACCAACTTGTTTTAGCATTTTTCTAGTGAAGATTATTAGTTTAGGTTAGCATTTTTTTTTTTTTTGTATATAAAATTGTTTTACTAATATGATTTAAACGGATTTGGTATTATATATTGTAGGTATTTTAGTATTGTGTAGTTATGGCTAATTTTTACGGTCAGTTAAGATAAGATTTATCAACTTTTATTAATGTTTACACAAAATTGCAGTCAATAAACGTTTAATCGGATGCTCTTTGATTCTCATGGGAGAGATTGGTGGAAACGACTACAATCACGCACTAGAATCTGGAAAGTCGATCGACGAGGTTGAAGGTTATGTTCCATTTGTTATTAAAGCTATCATCTCAGCAATCAATGTAAGTATACACTCTAACTACTTATACTTCCATCATTTTTTCGCACTTGTTTGAAGTCGTAAAGACAATAATTTGTTTGACAATGGTTTACATTCTTGGTTATGTTGGAAAAAAATAGGAACTTATTGATCTAGGTGCCGAGACTCTAGTCATACCAGGAAACCTACCGATTGGATGCTCTGCGACGTATTTGACCATGTTTTATGGCTCGAACAAAGTGAAATATGATAATGCAACCGGATGCATTACGCAGTTAAACAAGTTTGCTGAGTATCACAATGAACAACTCAAGATGGAATTAAATAAAATCAGAGAGGTTCATCCCGAGGTCACCATTATCTACGCTGACTACTACAATGCTGCGATGCAAGTTTTTCTTTCTCCGCACAAATATGGTACATGGCATATCCATTTTAGGCACGTGTATAGTTTGAGGGGGTGAATAGAGCTAAATTCTTTATCATGTAACCCGAGTTCTATTAACTTATTGGACGCCCAGTTCAACATTAGAACCCTTTAAAAAAAGGTCATAGCAATAATGTAATCCGGAAAGAGATGTTTACATGTCCATGCTAAATACTTACAAGATTTTGGATAACGTATGTAGGATTCACAAACGGCGCTCTTAAGGCATGTTGTGGAGGTGGAGGACCGTTTAACTACAACTCATCGGTAGCATGCTCAGAGCCATTGTCAACTTCATGTGCTGAACCAGATACGTATTTTAACTGGGATGGATTGCACTTGACAGAAGCCGCATACAAGTTTATATTCAAGAGCTTATTTGAAGGGTCATACACTACGCCCCAATTCAGGTCAGTGTGCCCAACTTCAAGGTTACGATCAGTGGGAGGATTGTCAAGTTCGATATAAAAAAAAAGAATTATTGGAAACTTGTATAGCGTTGCTCAAGCTTTGGAGTTCAAGTAATTATATTGGGAAAATGTATGTTTTGTAAACATAATATGGTTTATGATGTGTACATAAACTATGGATGTTGACATGTATATTTGTATAATTATTTTGTATAAACAGTTTCATGTCTATCCCATTATTTTGTATAATTATGTTTTGTAAACATAATATGCATGGTAACTAAAACTTGATATAGCATCGTACCTTTTCTTGTTTCTTAAATTAGTTTCTACTGATAAATAAGTATCCTTTTTATATCTACTACTACTACAATATGAAGCATTAGACGGTATTCAATATTTGTTTTAGATGAAACTCCGTCTTAAAATCAAATCCTACATGACCGTTGTGCCAATCCAATTAAAATATTCAACAAAATTCCATATAACCTCGTCTTATGCTTAAAACCCGTCTTATGCTTATATATGCACCCTTTAGACGGTGTTCCCTTTGAACACCATCTTATATACTTCAATTTCTCTCATCTTATTCATTCAATTTCATCATTAACAAGCTTTTAAAGCTTCAAGGTTAGTTTCTTTTTTCTTTACATATATTACTTAGTGTTTTTTAATTTTATAAATAGTACTTATATAACTTTAAATGTGTTTAATTATATGTTTTTTTTTTTGTTAGAATAGTTCCATCAATAAATCCAATATTGTTCTTAACTCTTAATGCAAATTTTATTGCATTATCCCACATAGTATAATTCTCAGTTTCTTTTAGTTTTAAGAGTAAATTACAAGTTTTGTCCTTTATGTTTATACCAACTTGTAGGCGGTGTCCTTTAGCGCAAAAGTTGACAAGTTATGTACTTAATATTTCAAAATCGTGCACGTTATATCCTTTAGGCCAAACCCAGTTAGATTTTTTGGTTAAATCTGGTCATGTGTCTTGCACATGAGTGCATTCTTGTCATTTCACCTTCTTAAAGACTATTTTGTAAAACAAGTTATATTAAAGGACTATTGTGTAAATAATAAAAAGTTTATAATAAAAAAAGGGTAAATTACTTTTTGAGTCCCTGTGTTTTAGTGATTTTAACTAGTTGAGTCCAAAAGCAAAAAGTTTAACGACCTGAGTCCCTATAAGCATTTTCATTAACCATTTGAGTCCTTTTGAATCCAAATTTTAACATTTTGAGTCCAATTTTTTGGACTCAAATCGTTATAAAATAAACAAAACTGGACTCAAAACGTTATAAAATAAATGTCTAGGGACTCAGAGCGTTAAACTTTTTGATTTTGGACTCAAGCGGTTAAAACACAGGGACTCAAAAAGTAATTTACTCTAAAAAATACTTCTGCACTCTCCGTCTATCTCTCTCTAACCTCCTTCTCTCTCTCTCTCTCTCTCTCTCTCTCTCTCTCTCTCTCAGTCAGTTCCCCACCACCCTTAGCCACCACTGCCCCCACCGTCACCACCAACCGCCATCGTCAGCCACCACCGCCACCATAAAATCAGCACGAGACCATATGTGATTTCTTAGGTCATCAAAATAGCTTCCCCATATCGCGTTTTGTTTGTTCAATTTGTTTCAAAATCTCTAATTCCAAACACACACACGGCTCGTGTTACCATTTTTTATATAATTACAAAAGGGTTTTGTTTAAGAGTTTGATTTGTCATTTTATTCTCGATTATTGTAACTCCATATCAGATTTCAAGATTGTTTGTCTCTGGTTTTCCTTGATCTGGGATAGATACATGTCCTAAATCTATTTATGTGTATGAAATTGGTGCAATTGTGGGTTAGATTTTCTGAACCTGGAAGGTCTTCTAATGATGTTAAACAAAGGGCTTTTCGGCGTCAAGCTCCACTAGTGTGTCCAAATCTTCTTTGCCTTGTTGGTGAGTCTACAACACTACATCTTCTTTGATTTTTTGTCAATTAGGTTGTGGGTTTTGTTTCTTCACTGAATTTGTTGGTGTATGAATACTTGACGAAATACTGGCATTACTTTTAACTTCTATTTGTTGAGAATTCAAGCTCATATGAATCCAAGTCACCAAATCTATGTCAACACTGGTTATCCTGCAATCGTTGGGTCATATTTGGGATATTTATGGTGGTGGAGAACTAATGAGAGAGAGAGAGAGAGAGAGAAAGGAAGTTTAGAGAGAGAGATTTAGAGTGCAAAATTTATTTTATTATAAACTTTTTTTTATTTACACAATAGTCCCTTAATATAACTTGTTTTACAAAATAGTCCATAAGGAGGAGAAATGACAAGAATGCCCTCATGTGCAAGGCACATGACCATATTTAACCAAAAAATACAAATGGGTTTGGCCTAAAGGACATAATGTAACAACTGTCACTAAAATCCATAATTAGGATGGTAATTAGCTATTAAGGAAACCCTAATTAAGAAACCCAAGTAATTCTGCACTAACCCTAAAATTTCTAGAACAATCAGAATCAGGATCAGGGCCCCTAAAACTCAGGGGGGGATAAACCCTAGCCAACGATTATCTTAATAACTATCTGTCAAAATCGAATTTTAAGAAACTGTCGACTCATCCAGCCTACATGCACGAAGGGCTACCCTATGAAGTAGGGTGACCCCTCGCGTAGCGCGACGCCCATGGGGGTACCCCTCGCGCTACGCGACGGGGGTCAAATTTCGTATATAAATAGGGGTGTCTGGGACTTGAATTTGAGAGTTGAAACGACGTAAAACGTCAAAATACACGCTGAGTTATCAGCTATATACTACACAAACACACACAGATCTCGAATCGCTGCCGCAATCAGGGTAATAACTCAATCGCTATTACGATTCATTCTCCGAGATCAATATATCCAAAGAATGTCTAAGTGCCGCCCACTTTGGGTTATGCTTTGTCGTTTGTCGATAATTCGATAAATGAGTTGAAGCATTATACTTTGTCGTTTGTCGATAATTCGATAAATGAGTTGAAGTATTATACTTTGTCGTTTGTCATTTTGATAAACGAGTTGAAGTATTGCACTTTGTCATTCATTGTGAGAATTTGATCTCGTAAGTTATCGTAACTGCTGTATTGATCACTAACCCTGTTTTGTGTGCATTATTGTTAAAATTAGGTTAACAGGGCTAAAATCCTATTCTATCCGTAATAAATCTGCAATATGAGTTATTCTTCTTTTATAAACTCTTTTTTCACAGTTTGTGAGTTGTTAACTGTTTTACAATACTCCAAATTATTTCTAGAATTATAACTTACAGTGATTAAGTTTATGTAATCACCAAATTACAGCCGGTATGTGGGGTATTGTGCACATTACTTGATAATCGTCACCATTGGGGCAGCCATTGGGTGATATGACCATAATCACAGACACCATTGGACGTATGGGCCCATGGGTCGAGTGGTAAAGTACTGTGGGTAGATTGGTTGATATCAGAAACATTGTAAAAGATCTTACCACTGTAAATTATAATAAATGTGTCATTTTCCGTAATTAGAATAATTCTCTCAGTATTTCCCCGCTGACAAAATCTTTTTCAAACATGTTTCAGGTGATCTGCTGTAATTCAGGAAAAATGCAGGGGAAGCATTTCAAGCTTAAGATAGTGGCTCAATATAAAATAAAAAAAATTATGTTTTATTAATAAAATCTTGTTATTGTAAATTATCGGGGTTTTATCCCGAATTGCGAAATAAAAATAAATCGGGAAAAGTTTTAACTTAGCCGATCCTGTGAATAAATTTTCCGCTGCTAAACTCACAATAAATAAAGTACTGCAGAATTTCTGTCTAGCGACTCCTGAAACGGGTAAAACCGGGTCGGGGGCCGTGACAAAAATAAGGTGGTATCAGAGCCACTAAGTTAAGCTAATTAAGTATTTAAACGATACTTAATTTTTCCTGATTACTATTATTATGATTACGTGTTTATGTGCTTTTAACTGATTATTTGTTAGTTACAGTATGGGTAAACAAAAGTTGCAAGATATCTATCTTAAATTAGATAGATCAATTTATGAAGAAGGAAGTTCGTCCAAAACTAAATTTTCAAAGCTCCCTACAATTCCTGAAGAAGGAATATTTGTGCAAAAAGCGAATTATGAAAATCCGCTTTCTCCTAGAAAAAGGAATATGATTATTAAGAAAAGTAAGAAGCAAATCAGAGAAAAGAAAATTAAAAAGGAAACCCAAGATTTAATCGATAAATCATCTTGGGAAGATAAACTCGATGAAAAATGGGCAAATTTGTATATGCTAGCCACTGTGGCAGAACATGCAAATCTCTAGATGCCCTAAATTTAGCGAGCAGCACTTCCCAATAAGTAAATAAATAAAATTTAGTAAAATAAATCTGAGTATGTTCCCCTGTATTTTGTACAAATAGTGTGCAATAAAACTTCCATGTTTATTTGTTAAACTTTGCTCCAAAGTTTTAACTTGATATTTTGTGCATTTTGCATATATGCTACACAGCATGAACGAGATATCTGAAGCTTTTCAGAACCTCAATCTGTACCCAGTGAATATAGAAGTTTCTCATGAATTTACGGGATATATTGCTGATGTGGACCAACCTATAAAATCTCCTACTCCACCAGTAACCAAACCAAAAAGAAGGCCAAAAAAAAATTATGTGTGGGGAAGCCGTATACGTAAGAAAAAGTCAGTTACAAAACCTCCTAGAGCTAGTAAACCTTTAGAAAAAGGAAAGGCGATTATAATCCAGGAAAACCCTAATCCGCAAGAACAGGAAACTGAAGCCAATGACGAATCTAGGCAAATGGAGGAACAGTTTGATCAGTATTCTCAAGAAATAGAAATAGAAATAGGGCAAGGTTCTAGACCAACTCAGGTAGAATTCGGAGAGAGCTCTAATCAAAATAAGAAAATTACCTTTCAGGATCAGATAGATATTTTACTGGAAAAATGCGAGACTATGCAACCTGCCAGTCCGGGTATTTTTACCTATCCTATCGAACACCCAATTCCTATGAATTTTGCACCAACCATCACTGAACTAATAGTTCATAACCAACCTGTAGAAATGGAAGAATGGTGGACCAACGATTGGCAATTTCAAAATATTGTCAATAACGCTTACTCATTTCTTCCACAGTTCGACCCAGAACCCCTACCTAATCCACCAATGAGCAATGAAAACCTGGCTGAACTTCGCCATTTCGGTGAGGAGTTGATGGATGCAGGGAATAGAATTAGGGAGATAGGGGGACAGATTGCCTGGAAGTATGACGAGAGGGAACTTCGTTTTTAGGATGACAAGTAGGAGGATGGTGAAGCTATCTTTGTGTAATAGTAAAAGTAAATAACGAAACCAGTTGTAACATAACAAATAAAACCTTGTAAAATATCGGTGTGTATTGATGCATACTATACTGATATGAAATGGAATCAAGAAATCGATAATTTTGGCTTTATGTGCTTTAATTGTTTGAATTATTGATATAAATTGCTAATTGCTAATTACTTATAATAAATTTTCATCAGATGGCAAATAATAATAACGAACCAGTAAATGAAGTTAATCAATCAGAGCAACACCCAGAAGATCAATATATGACCAAACAAGATATTGAAAATATGGTTGCCCAAGGAATAGCCAATGCAATTCCAATGTTCGTTGCTGCTATGAAAAATCCAAACGATCCACAACATATTGTTCCTAGTAAACATACCATCGAAGATAATTTCAGTAACAGTATAAACGGGGGCAATGATCATATAAATCATGACAATGAATCTTAGCACACGCCGCACCCTAAGAAGCGAAAAGCTGCAACGCCTGGTTGCACTTTTAAAGAATTTCTTGCTTGTAAACCCGCTGAATTTGCAGGCAACGAAGGAGCAACTGCAACACTGCGATGGTTAGAGAAAACCGAAGCAGTAATTGCAATAAGTAAATGTGCTGAAGAAGATCAAGTCATGTATGCCTCAAATCTGTTTAAGGAAGGAGCACTAGAATGGTGGAACACAGTGCTGCAGGCAAAAGGAAGACGAGTGGCTTATGCTATGACTTGGGAAGAATTTAAGAATCTTGTTGAAAGAAAATTCTGTCCTGAGTATGAGAAGGAACAAATGGCAAATAAGTTCCTAAATCATCGAATGACCGGGGTAGATTGTCGTGGTTATACTTCGACATTCTTCGAATATGCGAGAGTGGTACCTAACTTGGCTTCGCCAGAACCGGTAATCATTTCTCGATATATTTGGGGATTAATTAGCGAAATTCGCAATATCGTTAAAGCTGCGAGACCTCGCACTATTGACGATGCAGTAGAATTAGCTAATACCCTAACCGACGAACTGATACGCACAAGAGATGAAGATAGGAAGAAAGAATTGGCTCAGAAAATTACCCAAGGATTTAGAGTGGGTAATAGTAGCAATTTCAAGAAGAAAGGAGCGAGACAATCTTCAATCCCGCCATTTTGCAGAAATTGCAGAAGGAAGCATTTTGGAAAATGCAATGCAATTTGTAACTTCTGCAAATCTGTGGGCCATAGTGAAGAAAATTGTAAGAAGAAAACTGTAACCTGTTTTCACTGTGGGGAAATAGGACATTACAAAACCGAATGTCCTAGACTGAACAAAATCACTGATAACAAAGGCAAACCCGTTGAAGGAACTGTTAAGAAGAATGCCAGAGCTTTCCAGCTAACTACTCAAGAAGCCGAGCTCATTCCGGATGTGATAGCCGGTACGTTTTTAGTTCACAACGTCTATGCAAAAGTATTATTTGACTCTGGTGCAAACCAAAGTTTTATAAATACTTCATTCTGTCAAGCTCTTAAGTTACCATTAACTACCATTAGGCAGATTTTTACAGTCGAAACTGCAGATGGGAATTCAGTTAAAATCAATCAGGTTTTGCAAAAAGTAGAAATAGAACTTTCAGGTCATAAGTTTGTTGCAAACCTATTACCTATGAAATTAGCTGAGTTTGATGTTGTGTTAGGAATGGATTGGTTAATAGCCAACCATGCTCAAATCATATGTGATAGAAATTCTATAGAAATTCAAGCACCTACTGGAGAGGTAATTAAGATTTCAGGAGATAAACCTAGGAAGCCATTAAAGTTCATATCAGTAATGAAAGTTGCTAATTATGAACGGAATCAAGGAATAGTATATATGATTTCCGTAATCATTTGTACTAAAGGCAAAGAACTCAAGGAAATTCCTGTAGTCTCAGAATATCCAGATGTATTTCCAGAAGATTTACCTGGATTGCCACCAGATAGAGAGGTAGAATTTAGGATTCATCTAATTCCAGGAACTACACCGATAGCCAAGGCACCTTATCGATTAGCCCCTACCGAAATGCTAGAATTGAAAAAGCAATTAGATGAATTACTAAGCAAAGGATTTATACAACCTAGTTCACCCCCTTGGGGTGCACCAGTGTTGTTTGTGAAAAAGAAAGATGGATCAATGAGAATGTGTATTGATTATAGAGAGTTGAATAAGGTCACAATTAAGAATCGGTACCCATTACCTAGGATTGACGATCTTTTCGATCAATTACAAGGAGCTAGGTATTTCTCTAAGATAGACTTAAGATCCGGATATCATCAATTGAAGGTACAAGAGGAAGACATACCTAAAACTGCTTTCAGAACTAGGTATGGTCATTATGAGTTTACAGTCATGCCCTTCGGATTAACCAATGCCCCAGCTGCATTCATGGACATGATAAACCGAATCTGTAAACCACATTTGGATAAATTTGTGATCGTATTCATTGACGATATACTCATTTATTCCAAAAGTCAAGTCGAGCATTGTCAGCACTTGCATGCACTCTTAACTTTGTTAAGAAAAGAAAAATTGTACGCTAAATTCTCAAAGTGTGAATTTTGGTTACAAGAAGTGCAATTCTTAGGCCATATGGTGAATCATGAAGGTATTCACGTAGATCCTGCTAAGATCGAAGCAATTACCAACTGGAAGGTTCCACAAACTGCAATGGAAATTAGAAGTTTTATAGGTTTAGCCGGTTATTATAGACGGTTTATTAAGGATTTTTCCAAGATAGCCGTACCATTAACTAAGCTGACCTGTAAAGCCACTAAGTTTGAATGGGGACCAAAACAAGAAGAAGCTTTTAGAATCTTAAAGCAGAAATTAACCAATGCGCCAATCTTAGCCTTACCAGAAGGAACAGAAGATTTTGAAATATATTGTGATGCTTCAAAATTAGGATATGGATGCGTGTTGATGCAACGCAAGAAGGTAATTGCGTATGCCTCCAGACAATTGAAAAAGCACGAAGAAAACTATACGACTCATGATTTAGAACTAGGAGCCATAGTTTTTGCCCTTAAGATTTGGAGACATTATCTGTATGGAAGTAAGTTTACTGTTTATACGGATCATAAGAGTTTAAGGTATATATTCGGGCAAAAAGAGTTAAACATGAGACAAAGAAGATGGATGGAAGTCCTGAGTGATTACGACTGTGATATTCAATATCACGAAGGAAAGGCCAACGTAGTAGCAGATGCCTTAAGTCGTAAGTTCCATGAAAAGCAAAAGCGAGTCCGTGCTCTTAGAATAAATCTACAAGTAGATTTAAGGGAACAAGTGAAGGAAATTCAGAAAACGGCAATCAAGGACGAGGCCGAAGGAATGAAAGGTTACCTAAAAGAATTGGAACAAGGAAATGATGGAATTTGGAAATTTCACAAAAGCAGAATTTGGGTACCTAAACAAGGAAATTTAAGATCGAAAATTTTAGAAGAAGCTCATAAATCTAGGTATACTGTACACCCAGGAAACAACAAAATGTACCAAGATTTAAGAAAGAATTTCTGGTGGATAGGAATGAAAAAGGATATAGCTGAATACGTATCTAAGTATTTAACCTGTTCACAAGTTAAAGCCGAACACCAGAAACCCTCAGGTTTACTACAACAGTTAGAAATGCCTGTATGGAAATGGGAACTTATAACAATGGACTTTGTTACTAAGTTACCCAGAACCAGAAAAGGTAATGATGCGATTTGGGTAATCGTGGATCGATTAACCAAATCAGCTCATTTTCTACCAATAAAAGAAACCTTTAGCATGGAAAGATTAGCCAAGCTGTATGTGGATGAAATAGTATCCTTACATGGAGTCCCGCTCTCCATTGTATCGGATAGAGATAGTCGTTTCACTTCCCGATTTTGGACAAGTTTCCAAGAATCAATGGGAACCTGACTCAACCTGAGTACTGCATATCATCCACAGACTGACGGACAAAGTGAAAGGACAATCCAAACTCTGGAAGACATGCTCCGAGCATGTGTAATTGACTTTGGAGGTAATTGGGATAACCATTTACCATTAATTGAATTCTCCTATAATAATAGTTATCATTCAAGTATAGAAGCCGCTCCATTCGAGGCACTATATGGACGCAAGTGCAGAACACCCGTATGTTGGGCAGAAATAGGAGAAAGTCAATTATCAGGTCCAGAAATCGTGCAAGAAACCACAGACAAGATAACCCGAATCAAGGAAAGATTGAAAACAGCCAGAGATCGCCAGAAGAGCTATGCCGACAATCGTCGCAAACCACTTGAATTCCAAATAGGAGACAAAGTACTACTAAAAGTATCTCCTTGGAAAGGTGTTGTAAGATTCGGTAAGAAAGGGAAACTGAGTCCCCGATATGTTGGACCATTTCCAGTGATTCAACGAATCGGACCAGTTGCTTATCGCTTACAACTACCAGAAGAACTAGCTGGAGTACATGATGTATTTCATGTATCCAATCTCAAGAAATGTTTATCAGACGAATCCCTGGTAGTACCTCTTCAAGATGTAGAGGTGAACGAAAAATTAAAGTTTATAGAGAAACCACTACAGATCGAAGATAGAAAAGTCAAGTTTCTCAAACACAAACGACTGGTGTTGGTCAAAGTCAAATGGAATTCAAGAAAAGGACCAGAATACACTTGGGAGCTGGAATCAGAAATGAAGCGCAAATATCCTCATTTATTCCAATAAATCTCGAGGACGAGATTTTTCTTAAGGTGGGGAGAATGTAACAACTGTCACTAAAATCCATAATTAGGATGGTAATTAGCTATTAAGGAAACCCTAATTAAGAAACCCAAGTAATTCTGCACTAACCCTAAAATTTCCAGAACAATCAGAATCAGGATCAGGGCCCCTAAAACTCAGGGGGGGATAAACCCTAGCCAACGATTATCTTAATAACTATCTGTCAAAATCGAATTTTAAGAAACTGTCGACTCATCCAGCCTACATGCACGAAGGGCTACCCTATGAAGTAGGGTGACCCCTCGCGTAGCGCGACGCCCATGGGGGTACCCCTCGCGCTACGCGACGGGGGTCAAATTTCGTATATAAATAGGGGTGTCTGGGACTTGAATTTGAGAGTTGAAACGACGTAAAACGTCAAAATACACGCTGAGTTATCAGCTATATACTACACAAACACACACAGATCTCGAATCGCTGCCGCAATCAGGGTAATAACTCAATCGCTATTACGATTCATTCTCCGAGATCAATATATCCAAAGAATGTCTAAGTGCCGCCCACTTTGGGTTATGCTTTGTCGTTTGTCGATAATTCGATAAATGAGTTGAAGCATTATACTTTGTCGTTTGTCGATAATTCGATAAATGAGTTGAAGTATTATACTTTGTCGTTTGTCATTTTGATAAACGAGTTGAAGTATTACACTTTGTCATTCATTGTGAGAATTTGATCTCGTAAGTTATCGTAACTGCTGTATTGATCACTAACCCTGTTTTGTGTGCATTATTGTTAAAATTAGGTTAACAGGGCTAAAATCCTATTCTATCCGTAATAAATCTGCAATGTGAGTTATTCTTCTTTTATAAACTCTTTTTTCACAGTTTGTGAGTTGTTAACTGTTTTACAATACTCCAAATTATTTCTAGAATTATAACTTACAGTGATTAAGTTTATGTAATCACCAAATTACAGCCGGTATGTGGGGTATTGTGCACATTACTTGATAATCGTCACCATTGGGGCAGCCATTGGGTGATATGACCATAATCACAGACACCATTGGACGTATGGGCCAAAGGGTCGAGTGGTAAAGTACTGTGGGTAGATTTGTTGATATCAGAAACATTGTAAAAGATCTTACCACTGTAAATTATAATAAATGTGTCATTTTCCGTAATTAGAATAATTCACTCAGTATTTCCCCGCTGACAAAATCTTTTTCAAACATGTTTCAGGTGATCTGCTGTAATTCAGGAAAAATGCAGGGGAAGCATTTCAAGCTTAAGATAGTGGCTCAATATAAAATAAAAAAAAATTATGTTTTATTAATAAAATCTTGTTATTGTAAATTATCGGGGTTTTATCCCGAATTGTGAAATAAAAATAAATCGGGAAAAGTTTTAACTTAGCCGATCCTGTGAATAAATTTTCCGCTGCTAAACTCACAATAAATAAAGTACTGCAGAATTTCTGTCTAGCGACTCCTGAAACGGGTAAAACCGGGTCGGGGGCCGTGACACATAATGTGCAACATTTTAAAACATTAAGTACATAACTTGTCAACTTTTGCGCTAAAGGACACCACCTGCAATTTGGTGAGAACATAAAGGACAAAACTTGTAATTTACTCTAGTTTTAAACTAACAATAGTTAAATTTGTAGAATCACTAGCATGTAGATATAAAGGATTAGGTTCAGGTTTACTGATCAAAGTTTCACCAAATTAACCCAGTATATCAGCCATTATCACAGATTAAACAACAAACGGATTAAACAAACAAGACAAAAATATTGTTATCAAGAATCACTGTATCTACCAAATATTAACAACAAAACCCTAATAACGATTCCGTGCTAGTGACCAGATAGTAGGTTCGCCACTTAAGGTGCCTACCCAAGCCTTTGCACGGAAATCAAGAAACTAAACCACACAGAACAAGAACACAACAATGCAACAGAATGTACTCTTTCTGTGTCCCAAATCAAACACTGGCCCAACTACTCCGGCAACAGAATGCCTAAATGCAAGATAGTAAAAATAAAAAGATAATACAAAGAAAGATCTCACTAAGTTAGCAAACCCTAGCAAGGGTTTCTCCAGTCTCGACTAGGATTTTGCAACCTTCAAGGGTTGAACTCTAAATCGAAACATCGGCTTCCAGAATCAGCAAACCTCCGGGTACACCAAGACTCTATAGATCTTCAAAGTCTGACACACCAGAGCCAGAATCAGTAAACCCTAAGTCCACCAAGACTCTTCGAACTACCCAGATCTGAACAGGTCTACTTTTGAAACACACCAAGAATGACAAAATATGTCAAACCCCAAACAAATCTAGAAACCCTAATTTCTGAAATCACCAAAAAACGATGAACAGAAGCGAATATCAACAGCTATTGTGGCTCTAATACCAAACAACACAAGAAATCTTCAACTAAAAGAACTTTAACAGACTTAAGACATACAAAAAACAAAACTCTCAAGAACAGATCATCAACTAGATGAACTGCTATGACCCTCTTTGATCTAATGGACAGATGATAGAACTTCTAACAAGAACTAACAATAACAACCTAGATGATCAAGATGAACAAACCCTAAGAGAGGGAGAATGAGTATAAACCCTAAGGGAGAGTAGACTTTGTGAGACTCAAAATATCTGAATGAATCTCAACATTGTGTTGAGAATCATTTATATATATCTCAGCAAGTCAGACTTTAGTGTTCTATAACTTCAAGCCCAGATCTCTAATTAGCAAGCCCAGCAACAAGTCCATAGCAAGCAAGCGCAGTCCACTCCATCAACTTCCTAGCAACGCTCATTTATATAACAAAACATAAAATGGGAAAATGGATCAGTTATAACAAGTGACCAAATAAATATTATGACACGTGACACTATTATTTTCAACACTATTGACTGTGGTGGAGCGTGAGTATAATTTTTAGTATATTTTTAGCACTTTTAGTCGTTTATCAAGCTTTACTGTTAGGAAACTTTTTATGTAAGTATTGAAGAAAAATATAACCAGCCTAATCTATAGAAGAAGATAAAGTCCTGAAGATCAAAACAACAAGAAGAAACGAGATAGGACACTTGAAAAAGAACAACACATCTTCATCAAATAATCAGAAGCTGATCAAGAACAAGAGAAGATTATCAGAAAAGACTAATCTGATGGATCTGATGATATTTCTGATGAAATATCATCAGTTTCTTGTAAATCTGATCATTGGACTTTCTGATGATTTGTTCATCAGAATTTCTGATGAAGTGGTTATCAGAAATTCTGATAAAGACCACTTGTCTGAACATGTTCTATCATGCCACAATTATCGAAGCAACTTGACATTATTGGATTCAATGAATATGTTAAAAAACTACTTTTTGCAGGACAAGTGCATGAATAAACAAATGTTTATTCATGCCCCAAGACTTTCTATAGATAGAAAGCTCTTCAGCAAAGGACGATGAGTTAAGCCTAGCATTCAATACATACTACAAAAACTCCAGTGCCCTTTCACCTCAGAATTAAACAAGTATTCGTTTGTAACAGCTAATAACCTCACAATAACCTTGTAAACCATTTTGTTTCAAAGTGATATAAACTTGAAAATTCTGTAGTACTTGTATCTTGAAAGTTTGATTTCTATTTCCGCACACTATTTTCACATTTGTTGAAATCACTTGCCGTATTACGAGAAAAGAAAGTTTTTTTAAGTCCAACCGGGACCAACAATTGGTATCAGAGCATATTGAATAAATTATTTTCAAACGATCAATTGATCATTTTTTTCTAAATATGGAAAACTTTCAAACATGGAATAATGCTTTCAATATTGGTTCTATGTCTAAACCTCCGACCTTGCTTAGAGAAGAATACCCCCAATGGAAAATTAGGATGATCAACTTCCTTAATGGACATGATCGAGCTCTGTTTCAATCCATTGTAAGGGGACCACATATACCAACTACTGAAATACCAGCTATTCCAGGAACTGATCAATCACCAGGCATCCCTGCCTCCTTGGCTCCCAAAGGTGAAAATCACTGGAGTCAAGAAGACAAGGATCTGGTGGCTGCAGATGAAAGGGCCAAATCACTTTTGATTATGGCACTTCTTAATGACATGTTCTCTCAAGTGGATGCATGGGCATCAGCTAATGAGATATGGGAACAGTTAGAAAATCTTTGTGAAGGAGGAGAAAGAATGAAGAGAAACAAGAGAACCAATTGTGTTTCCTCTTATGAGAGATTTAAAAGTTTACCAAATGAAAAACCTTATGAAACTTATAATAGATTTGCAAAACTTTTAAATGAGCTAAAGAAATTTGGAATTGTAAAATCAAACAATGAAAGGAATGTAAAATTCCTAGATGCTCTACCTAGAAAATGGAGAAGTCTAACCATGACTTTATCCTTCACTTTAGAACTAGGAAATATGAGTCTTCATGACTTATATAGCATTTTTGTCCCCAGAGAAGAAGAAATATATGAAGAATCAAATCAAAGAGGGGGATCATTAGCTCTAATCTCAATTGTGATCCACAAACCTTAAACTGACAAAATACTGAAAATTCTGATACATCATCAAATTTTTCTGCATTTGCTGAGGCAATTGCATTGCTCACCAAAACTTTTGAGCAGAGGTTAAGGGGAGGTAGCCACAAGTATCAGAAAAGTGACAAAGGGAGGATGGAAGGAAAACCAATGGATAAAGGAAAATCAGAAGTTGTTTGTTACAAGTGTAAGCAAAAGGGTCATCATGCATCAGAGTGCAAGAATAAAAGACTGAAGGATGTTGCTTCTTATGAAAAGAAATTGGAAGAAGCCAAAAAGCAACAACAAGTCAGTTTGATAGCTGGGACAGACACATGGCTGTCAGACGACTCTTTTGATGAAGAAGAAGAAGAGATGGCCAATTTCTGTCTCATGGCACTTTCTTGTGAAGAGCCTGAAAAATCAAAATAAAAGGTAAATTAGATAATCTTGATCTTGGGCATAAATTAAACAAACTTATGTCAGATTTTCAAAACCTGCAAGAAAAACAGAAATCAGAAAACAAAAAATCTGATGAGTTGCAAAGAACCTAAATAAAGTTATAATTGAAAACCAGTTACTAATTGAAGAAAGCTTAAATAACATAGCAAAGATTGAATTTTATGAAACAGAAAGGAAAGATTTGTACAAAACGATTCATGACAAAGAAACAAATGTAAAGGGTTTTAAACAAAGAATTCATTAACTTTATTGAAACTACACCTAAGAACACAGGTGAAGGTCTAGGGTATGTAAAAACAAATATTAAGAAACCTACCATCTTTGTAAAGGCAACACATCAGATTTCTGATAGATTGACATCAGAATCTGATACAGAATCCTGCAGATCAATAAGTTCCGATAACTCTTTTGAAACTTCAAAAATCAACTCAAAAGGAAAAAGAAATGAATCAAAACAAAAGTTTTCAAAAACACCAGAAGTGATTCATTCAAAATTTCAAAAGTATCCAAAACTATCATCACAAGAGGAAAAATCAGAAAATTCTGATAAATAAACTTGTATGTGTGTTGACATTCTGAAGCTAGTTCAACACCATCACCAAACAAAAATTGAAAAATCTGTTCATGGCTCAGCATGCAACAGATATTCTGATGAAAATTCATCAAAAGAAGAAAATCTGATTAAAAATTCATCAGAAAAAGTACCCAAGCAAGTCTGAGTACCAAAAACCCTTTAACTTTACATTTCAGGACCATCATGTGTAGCAGATCTGGTACTGCGTTTCTGGTATCTCCAAGCACATGACTAGAGATAGGAGATTGCTCGTAATTTTGTTTCAAAACTGGGTGAATTAGTCAACTTTGGAAAATGGAGTAAGCGGGAGGATATTGGGGTATGGTTGTATAAAGTATGGATCATTGACCATCGAAAAAGTAGCCTATGTAGAAGGCTTAAAGTACAATTTGCTAAGTTGTGGTAAATTTTGTGACAAAGGTTTTCAGGTAACCTTCTTACCAGAGAAATGTTTGTTAATTGGTATGGATGACAACAAGATTTACTTAAGTGGGAAAAGAATAAGAAATCAATCTATTACTTTGATTTTAAGGAAGAAAATGAACATCCTCAAATGTGCATATTTTCAAAAAATAACAAAGGTAATAGTTGGATGTGGCACAAAAGATTAGCCCACTTAAATTTCAAAAATCTAAGTAAATTAGCAAACAAAGGACTAGTAAAAGGATTACCTTTCATATCCTCAAAGAAGGATAACATATGTGAAGCTTGTGAAATGGGTAAATCTAAAAGAAGCTCACACAAAACAATTTTTGAATCATCAATAACACAAAATTTAGAACTTTTGCATATGGATCTTTGTGGACCCATAAGCACTGAAAGCTTTTCTGGAAAGAAGTAGATACTTGTCATTGTAAATGATTTTTCCAGATACACATGGGTAGAATTTTTAAGAAAGAAAAGGGAGACTCTGGATCCGATCATAAATTTTACTAGAAAAATTGAAAATCTTTTGAAATTATCAGTTAGAAGGATCAGAACAGATAATGGAACAAAATTTAAGAACTCAAAAGTTGAGAGCTTCCTTGTAAGCAAAGGAATCTCTCATGCTCCAAGATCACCACAACAAAATGGAGTGGTAGAAAGGAGAAACAGAACCTTGGTAGAAGCAGCCAGAACAATGTTTGCTCATGCAAAACTGCCCACTCATTTTTGGGCAGAAGCAATAGCAAATGCTTGTTTTACTCAGAACAGATCCATCATAAATAAGAGACTTCATAAAACACCCTACAACATCATAAATGGGAGAATACCAAATGTAAAATTTTTGCACACATTTGGTTGTAGGTGTTTTGTTTTCAATGATTTTGAGAGTCTTGAAAAATTTGACAGAAAAGCAGAGAAAGGAATTTTTCTTGGTTATTCAACGTCCTCAAAAGCATATAGGATTTTTATCTTAAACACAAAGACAATCGGAGAATGTTTATATGCATCCTTTGATGATTCATCAGAAACATAAGTTTCTGATGAATACATGAAGGAATTATTCATTTGTAACAGCTAATAACCTCACAATAACCTTGTAAACCATTTTGTTTCAAAGTGATATAAACTTGAAAATTCTGTAGTCCTTGTATCTTGAAAGTTTGATTTCTATTTCCGCACACTATTTTCACATTTGTTGAAATCACTTGCTGTATTACGAGAAAAGAAAGTTTTTTTTAAGTCCAACCGGGACCAACAATTGGTATCAGAGCATATTGAATAAATTATTTTCAAACGATCAATTGCTCATTTTTTTTCTAAATATGGAAAACTTTCAAACATGGAATAATGCTTTCAATATTGGTTCTATGTCTAAACCTTCGACCTTGCTTAGAGAAGAATACCCCCAATGGAAAATTAGGATGATCAACTTCCTTAATGGACATGATCGAGCTCTGTTTCAATCCATTGTAAGGGGACCACATATACCAACTACTGAAATACCAGCTATTCCAGGAACTGATCAATCACCAGGCATCCCTGCCTCCTTGGCTCCCAAAGGTGAAAATCACTAGAGTCAAGAAGACAAGGATCTGGTGGCTGCAGATGAAAGGGCCAAATCACTTTTGATTATGGCACTTCTTAATGACATGTTCTCTCAAGTGGATGCATGGGCATCAGCTAAAGAGATATGGGAACAGTTAGAAAATCTTTGTAAAGGAGGAGAAAGAATGAAGAGAAACAAGAGAACCAATTGTGTTTCCTCTTATGAGAGATTTAAAAGTTTACCAAATGAAAAACCTTATGAAACTTATAATAGATTTGCAAAACTTTTAAATGAGCTAAAGAAATTTGGAATTGTAAAATCAAACGATGAAAGGAATGTAAAATTCCTAGATGCTCTACCTAGAAAATGGAGAAGTCTAACCATGACTTTATCCTCCACTTTAGAACTAGGAAATATGAGTCTTCATGACTTATATAGCATTTTTGTCCCCAGAGAAGAAGAAATATATGAAGAATCAAATCAAAGAGGGGGATCATTAGCTCTAATCTCAATTGTGATCCACAAACCTTAAACTGACAAAATACTGAAAATTCTGATACATCATCAAATTTTTCTGCATTTGCTGAGTCAATTGCATTGCTCACCAAAACTTTTGAGCAGAGGTTAAGGGGAGGTAGCCACAAGTATCAGAAAAGTGACAAAGGGAGGATGGAAGGAAAACCAATGGATAAAGGAAAATCAGAAGTTGTTTGTTACAAGTGTAAGCAAAAGGGTCACCATGCATCAGAGTGCAAGAATAAAAGACTGAAGGATGTTGCTTCTTATGAGAAGAAATTGGAAGAAGCCAAAAAGCAACAACAAGTCAGTTTGATAGCTGGGACAGATACATGGCTGTCAGATGACTCTTTTGATGAAGAAGAAGAAGAGATGGCCAATTTCTGTCTCATGGCACTTTCTTGTGAAGAGCCTGAAAAATCAAAATAAAAGGTAAATTTAGATAATCTTGATCTTGGGCCAAAATTAAACAAACTTATGTCAGATTTTCAAAACTTGCAAGAAAAACAGAAATCAGAAAACAAAAAATCTGATGAGTTGCAAAGAACCTAAATAAAGTTATAATTGAAAACCAGTTACTAATTGAAGAAAGCTTAAATAACATAGCAAAGATTGAATTTTATGAAACAGAAAGGAAAGATTTGTACAAAAAGATTCATGACAAAGAAACAAATGTAACGGGTTTTAAACAAAGAATTCATTAACTTTATTGAAACTACACCTAAGAACACAGGTGAAGGTCTAGGGTATGTAAAAACAAATATTAAGAAACCTACCATCTTTGTAAAGGCAACACATCAGATTTCTGATAGATTGACATCAGAATCTGATACAGAATCCTGCAGATCAATAAGTTCTGATAACTCTTTTGAAACTTCAAAAATCAACTCAAAAGGAAAAAGAAATGAATCAAAACAAAAGTTTTCAAAAACACCAGAAGTGATTCATTCAAAATTTCAAAAGTATCCAAAACTATCATCACAAGAGGAAAAATCAGAAAATTCTGATAAATAAACTTGTATGTGTGTTGACATTCTAAAGCTAGTTCAACACCATCACCAAACAAAAATTGAAAAATCTGTTCATGGCTCAGCATGCAACAGATATTCTGATGAAAATTCATCAAAAGAGGAAAATCTGATTAAAAATTCATCAGAAAAAGTACCCAAGCAAGTCTGAGTACCAAAAACCCTTTAACTTTACCATTTCATGACCATCATGTGTAGCAGATCTGGTACTGCGTTTCTGGTATCTCCAAGCACATGACTGGAGATAGGAGATTGCTCAGTAATTTTGTTTCAAAACTGGGTGAATTAGTCGACTTTGGAAAATGGAGTAAGCGGGAGGATATTGGGGTATGGTTGTATAAAGTATGGATCATTGACCATCAAAAAAGTAGCCTATGTAGAAGGCTTAAAGTACAATTTGCTAAGTTGTGGTAAATTTTGTGACAAAGGTTTTCAGGTAACCTTCTTACCAGAAAAATGTTTGTTAATTGGTATGGATGACAACAAGATTTACTTAAGTGGGAAAAGAATAAGAAATCAATCTATTACTTTGATTTTAAGGAAGAAAATGAACATCCTCAAATGTTCATATTTTCAATAAATAACAAAGGTAATAGTTGGCTGTGGCACAAAAGATTAGCCCACTTAAATTTCAAAAATCTAAGCAAATTAGCAAACAAAGGACTGGTAAAAGGATTACCTTTCATATCCTCAAAGAAGGATAACATATGTGAAGCTTGTGAAATGGGTAAATCTAAAAGAAGCTCACACAAAACAATTTTTGAATCATCAATAACACAAAATTTAGAACTTTTGCATATGTATCTTTGTGGACCCATAAGCACTGAAAGCTTTTTTGGAAAGAAGTAGATACTTGTCATTGTAGATGATTTTTCCAGATACACATGGGTAGAATTTTTAAGAAAGAAAAGGGAGACTCCGGATCCTATCATAAATTTTACTAGAAAAATTGAAAATCTTTTGAAATTATCAGTTAGAAGGATCAGAACAGATAATGGAACAAAATTTAAGAACTCAAAAGTTGAGAGCTTCCTTGTAAGCAAAGGAATCTCTCATGCTCCAAGATCACCACAACAAAATGGAGTGGTAGAAAGGAGAAACAGAACCTTGGTAGAAGCAGCCAGAACAATGTTTGCTCATGCAAAACTGCCCACTCATTTTTGGGCAGAAGCAATAGCAAATGCTTGTTTTACTCAGAACAGATCCATCATAAATAAGAGACTTCATAAAACATCCTACAACATCATAAATGGGAGAATACCAAATGTAAAATTTTTGCACACATTTGGTTGTAGGTGTTTTGTTTTCAATGATTTTGAGAGTCTTGAAAAATTTGACAGAAAAGCAGAGAAAGGAATTTTTCTTGGTTATTCAACGTCCTCAAAAGCATATAGGATTTTTATCTTAAACACAAAGACAATCAGAGAATGTTTATATGTATCCTTTGATGATTCATCAGAAACATAAGTTTCTGATGAATACATGAAGGAAGTAAATCTTTCTGATAAACAAGAAAATGTTGAACATCTTTTTGAAACACTAACAAAAGAATTCCTAGGACATGATCAAAATCTCACAGAAAAATCAATAGAACAATCATGTACTAACCCTGCAGGATAAATGGAAAATGTATCAGAAACCATGAATCAGAACAATGCAAATACACTTGATAATCAAAATTCTGATACATTCCATACAAATGAGGCAAATGTTCAGGGGGAAACTTTAAATCCATCAGAACTGTTATAGGCCATTTTTTGAACATATATCCTGATTAATATTCTGCTTTTGATTGTTTATTTGAGATCAGGATATCGGACCAGGATATTGGTACCATCCTGATATGATATCCTGGTAATAACTGATTTAACCACGTGCAGATTAAAGGGTATAAGTCTCCAACGTTCAAGCGGACTTCTTCTCCTCGAGACTCGGGCAAACCAGTTAGATAAAAGACGTTGAAGCCGGAAGATGTGGACTACAACGTTCACATGTGGAATATTCGCTGGATCCCGGAATAATAGGATAATTGGTTGCTTTCTTTTACTATAAATAGATTGACCGGATCAGATTAAGTCACATACACTCTGTCGCACACTTTGCTCTCTAGTTACTTGCAACCATTACACACAAACACTTGTACTCAAATCTCATTGTAACACTTAGTTGATCCGTATCATATCCTGCACTGTATCCTGATATTTGAAGTAATTAAAGAACAAGGCAGCTGCGATTGTCAGCTCCCGAGGTTTTATGCCGGCGATCTAGATTGATCAAGGGCTTTCCTCATATATCCTGTGTCACCCTTTACTTTTCTGCTCATTATTTGATCATCAATACAGCTCTGTATCCTGAGCCGTATCCTGAAACTGTGTTTGCAAACAACTTAATCAACGTATTTTTGAACACATTCTCTTAGCACACTACCTCACTAAACTAATTTGATCACTAAATTGCTTAGGTAATTTTTGACCAAAACAATTTGGCGCCCGCCGTGGGGCAAGTGGTGCTATTTTTACTAAAAGCTTTTGCAAAATCACTATTCGGTTTTCTGTTTTCGAAATTCTTTTCAAAACTGTTTTCAATGGCCTCAAGATCAAACATGAGCTCTTCCACCATGTTTGCTTCAACCTCTGCAACAATTGGTTCGGTGCTTCCACCACCTCCTCCGAGATCTCAAGCTTCTTCTTAAGGAACTAAAATTCATGTGGCTCAGGATGTTATCCCCACCCGCAATGTCCAGGGATCCGGTCCTGTTTTAGTTTCTAATGAGGAAATTCTAAATTTGTTTGGTAGTGTACAGGAACAGATGAGGCAGCAGCAGGAAACTAATCAGATGCTGATGTAGGATCGTGTAGATGACCCGAACGAGTCGTTCAGAGAGGTTCTGATCTATTTCAGGTGCGGAAAACAAGAAATAGACTTAGATACAGCAAGCAATTCACTTTAAACACTGATTATATTGATTTGACAACAAATACAATCAGTCCTCACACCGGCAGCACTTCGGTATAGAATTCGAGAATCGTTCCACTAATTTCGCTCCTAATGACTATTTATACTACCTGTTCACAAGTTTACCTGGTGAAGATACAAAGAAGCTTATTGAACGATACTGCCACTTAGTTCGATCCATGTCTATGCTGAGTATAACAAAAGATCGTGAAGAGTGGGTAGACAAGTTAGCCGACGCTTTACCACAAAAGGAATGGGGTACATACTTGATGATATTGAAGAATACAGGGGTGTATGATGGATTGACTATTTCTCAGTTTATAGGGAAGATTGAGGGTCAGGATTTGGAACAACAGAAGATCGCGAGGATGAACAGTCCAAGTGGTCAACAGGATGTAAAAATGTATTACAAAGGTGGTGTTTCAGAAGTTGAAAGAAGCCCGAAAATCCAAACTGCATTTAGTGCTGGGGATTTAATGGAAAAAGTTGATCAAAATTCAAACAAAAGCAGTGGATTCTCTTCATACCCAAGTGTTAATCCGAAAGATTCAACACCAAGCTTTCAGCATCAAAGTTCAAAAACTGGAAATGGTTGTGTGATACAATGCAACATTGCATTAAATCTTTCAGATGGACAAAGCTTTTCCGAAGAGGTTGTGAAAGATCATATGGCATTACTTGGTTCCGTGCTTCTATCTTATGAAGGTTTGGTTGCAGGGCGGATCGGGAATCCTATGCTCACAAAGGAGGATTACGATCAAATAGACGCGGAAGAGATGGAATTAATGGACATCAAATGGTGTCTAGCCAGTGTTCTCAGAAGAGCTGAAAAATTCAAATTGATTACCGGGAGAAATGACTTTCTTGATGCACATGTTTCTACTTTAGGTTTCGATAAATCTAAAGTTACTTGTTTTAAATGCAGGGAGAAAGGCCATTTCAAACGGGAATGCAAGAATAGAGAAGCAAATGATCCAAAGAATCCGTTTGGAAAAGATGACTACTACCGGAAAGCCATTTACCAACAAGTTGGTCAGCAGCAACAGCAAGAACCACAAGTGGCTAATGGTAGAAAAGTGATTGAGGATTCAAAGAGAGCATACCTGGGAAATCAAGAAAGCTTTAACTGGAACTTTTAGGATAATGAAAGGTTACCTGAAGGCTTTAGCTGGGATATGTTTACCGATGAGAAAGGAGATTTCAAAGCTTTTATTGCCAAGATTGTAAAAGAACCAGATATGTTTGCTACATGGATGAAATCTATTGGTGAGACTGTAAAGAATGTGGAGAAAGAGTCTGTTGCATCGGATGAAAGCACACAGAGTGCAGATGAAAGCTCACAAAGTGATGAAAGCTCAGAAAAAGAGATTGTAATTGATCAAACACCATCCGATTTTGGTTCTTCGGATCATAATTCTGACAAATCAGTAGAGTTCGATCAATCTCCAACTGATGACAGCAGTGACGATGAAGAAGAAAGACATATTAATGTTGCAAAATCTCATCTTTCTCCTGAAAGTTTTCATTTTTATTTTGCAGATCGTTTGGAGAAGCTGAAGGAGAAAAGAGCTGCAAAAGAACAAATAGAAATGAAGTCTGAAAGTGATGCTAAAAAGAATGAGGGTGTTCAAATTGAAGAAGTTAAAGTTGCTACTGAGGAGATTGATAATACTAAGGAGATTGCTAATGCAGAAAAGTTTTTTGAAGTTGAGAAAATTGTTGAAGATGAAAAGATAGTGGAAATCATCAAGCCATGTTCAAAGTGTCTTGAATCTTGCAAAGAATGTGCAACCAAAGACGAGAAGTTGGTAGAGTATGAGAAGATGAATGAAAAGTTGATGTTCAATCTCAATTATGTAAAAGAATCTTATGATGTATTGAACAGAACGGTAACTGGTCTTCAAAAGACTAACTCTGAGAGAGAAGATGCTTTGACAATGATGAATGCTGTGATGATTTTGAAATAGAAAGCTATCAATTTCTATATCGAAGAGAGTGCAAAATGGAAGAAAGAGTTAGAAACCGAGAAAATTGAGAATGAGAGAATCAGACGCTTGTTGCAAAGCTATTCTAGTCCTGATTATCTTATTGATCGAATTTATCCAACTATTGCAGGTTTTGAACCTTTTCAAGACGACAAGTGAGGTGCACAAAATGCAACATATAAATTACATCAATAATGGCTTAAAACTAACACTTTTTTAGTACTAATGTTGGAAAAAGTGTGCTTTTGTCTTCCTTTTGTATTTTTAGGATTAAATGAGCTCAAAATAAAAAAAGAAGCAAAAAGACAGCAAAATCTAACATAATTACAAGAAAAGGAACAAAAGTGATATGCCGACCCTCCCGACAGCATCCTCCTAAGAAAAACAAAGAAGACAGAAGACTAAACACGGCCCGTGCTCAGCGAGCACGGGGCCGTGCCCAAGAAGCAGCAAAAAAGACAAACCCATAGAAGCTTCTATTGCCCACCACGGGGCCGTGCCCAGCGGACATGGGGGCGTGGACAGAGTGCTGCAGGCGCATTTATTGTAATTGCGAAATACAATTAATGAAGAGAGAGAGTGTCAGACAGACACGGGGCCGTGCCCAGCGGGCTCGGGGCCGTGCCCAGGCTTCTGTTAAGCCTATAAATAGGAGTGCTTGGAGCCATTTAAACTCATCCCTTGGCACACCACCTCTCTCACACTTCACACACCACCTCTCTTACACTTCACACACCACCCACCACCATCACAACACCATTATCCACCACCATCATCCATTGTCCATCATAGAGTGTGTGAGTCGTCTCGGGATCCAAGATTGATCGTAAGAGTTCTTGACAATCAAAGGCCATGTTTGCCTAAGTCTCTTACATCACTTGGTGAAGACAAGTGTTTAGTGTAATACTTTTTATTTTTAATCTTTTGCACTTTTTAATTGGTTTTGTATTAATGACTTTAATTACTAGTTTCTTATGTTGAAGGTGATTCTTCCTTATCGTTTGTCTATGGTGTCTTGGCATTATTTTATTGTCTATATAAAATAAAAGATTTTCACCATTCATATCTCCACGGTCTATATGGAGGTATGTTGGCTACCTGGTCGGGGGTTAAGGGAACGGTTTGGTAAGAGTCTTGCCATTGTTCAGTGTATAGATCCGGCAAAGGACCTGGGTCAAATTTAGTAGGACCTCCTTCAATACCCAAAGGTATTGGATGGCGGGGGTCTAAACTCTTTGATCCCCTCATAAGTTAAACTACTATTAAAACTTTAACCCAGCTACTTAGGACTGTATCCCTCTGACTCAGACTACTTAGCTGAGGCTAACGTCGCCTTCAAAAGAGGGGCCTACCACATTATGCATTAATAACTTAATTAATTATCTTTCAATAATCCGACCCTTTAGGATTGTATCCTTGCTGACTCAAACTACTGGGTTGAGGGTAACGTCACCTTCAAAAGAGGGGCCTACTACAATAACTAAGATAATCTCTTAAACAAGTGCAAAAGTGCGAAAATAATCAAAGGTTACACTAATACACGAGTCGGATCCAAGTGATTCATCTTGTCTTTCTGTTTTTATTTTTATTTTTATTTTTATTTTTCAGCATTTTAGTTAGTTTTATTTTCTTAGTTTAAAATCTTTTTCTAACATTTTTGATTTGATTAGACATTGAGGATAAACCGGTACTAAAAGCTCTTGTGTCCTTGGACGACCTCGGTATCTTACCAACACTATACTACGTCCACGATGGGTGCACTTGCCCATATGTGTGTTTAGTGTTAGTAAATATCGTGTTTTATAAATTTAAAACTTGGCTAAAAAAAGTGTAAAAAGGGCCTAAAATATATACCTAAAACATATACACACTTGCACGCATCAAGTTTTTGGCGCCGCTGCCGGGGACACAAGGATTTTAAGAAAGTTAGGAATCAACGGCCTAATCATTTTTTTTATTTATTTCTTTTTATTTTTTTAGGATTTTCTTAGTTTTTCAGCTTCTGCAGAGCTCAGCACGGATCGTGCCTGGTCGGACACGGCCGTGCCCAGCAGTGTTACTGGCAGTTTTTAGTTTTCCAAGTTACAGAAGGCTGACCACGGGGCCGTGTCGGTGCAACACGGGGCCGTGTCCAACTCTCCAGTAACAGGGATCCGGAAAACAATCACTGTAACTCCGACCACGGGCCGTGTTCACTGAGCACGGGGCCGTGGTGAACTTTCTGACCAACATTCTTTTCTGTTTTTGTTGTAGGACTTGGAACCAGACGCCACCTCTACGTAGTGTATGAGCTCCAGTTCTAATAAAGACATAACAAAACCTCTAGAAGAACCCGGACGCTTTCTCAGAAAAAGACTAAAAGCTAAAAGCCAAGAGAAAGTTTCGGGGAACCCACTTCCAATGGCGGACCAACGTACCCTCATGGATTATCTACGACCCACCATGGGTAATCTCGGCGCCGCAATCAATGCACCGAATGTCGAAGCCAACAACTTCGAACTTCGGCCGCATTTGATACAGATGCTTCAAAACTCTGCAACCTTCCATGGGCTTGCGGACGAGGATCCCCATCTACATATTACTAATTTCTTAGAAATATGTGATACCTTTCGGATCAATGGAGCATCAAATGATGCCATCCGCCTCCGAATGTTTCCTTTTTCACTAAAAGACCGAGCAAAAGCTTGGCTCAACGCCCTCCCATCTAGATCGGTAAACACCTGGGATGAACTCGCCCAAAAATTTCTATATAAGTATTTCCCTCCCGCTAAAACGGCTAAATTAATGACTGAAATTAATACATATTCACAAGAGGACGGGGAATCCTTATATGAAACTTTGGAAAGGTTCAAGGAGCTATTGCGAAAGTGTCCTCATCACGGTCTTGCGATATGGCAACAAGTATCCACTTTCTATAATGGGTTGTTGCCACACACAAGACAAACACTTGACTCTAGCTCCGGGGGACTTTTAGGTAATCGCCGCCCGCATGAAATATATAATCAAATTGAGGAAATTGCTCAAACCCATTTCCAGTTGCACACTCCCCGAGGCAATAAATCTATTGCCCCGGGCACCCATAAGGTTGATGAAAGCACCTCTTTACAAGCCCAAATCGAGGCCCTTTCTTCTAAAATTAAAAAGTTAGAGATGACAAAAAACAGTCTCGGTTATGGCTTGTGAAGGGTGTGGTGGGCCACATGAAAATTGGAGTTGTATGAAAGAAACAGATGATCAACCAGAATCGGTAAACTACATTGATAATAGACCTAGGCCGTCGGGTCCTCCAACGGGCACCTACAACCAAGGATGGCGCAACCACCCTAACCTTGGTTGGAGAGAACCCGGCAATAGTAGTAACCAACAAAGAATAAATCAACGAACAAACTTTCACCAACCAAGAAATGAGTCACAAAATTTCCCTCAACAACAAGGTGGACGAGAAAGTCTTGAAGATACTGTATCTCGCCTCATCTCCGACACTGAAAAGAAAAACTCGGATAGGTTTCTACAATTAGAATCAAATTTTAGAAATCAACAAGCTAGTATACAAAACATCGAAAAACAAATAAATCAACTAGTTCAAAATTTCTCCGAGAGACCGCAAGGCGCGCTACCAAGTAATACCGAAACAAACCCAAAGGCACAAGTTCATCTCATCACTCTACGGAACCGTACTGTGGGTCACGCGGAAGGGCCACTGCCTACTGAGGAGATCGCATCACCACCCCAACAAGAGAAGGTTACTCCTCCATCACCAGAGCCCACCAAGGCTCCTCCGGTTCCGTACCCCGATAGGTTAATCCGTCAAAAGACCAATGAGCAATTCGCAAAATTCGAAAGTCTACTAAAACAATTGCATGTCAACATTCCTTTCATTGATGTCCTAACCCAAATGCCTAAATACTCAAAATTCATGAGGGACTTCCTCACTCATAAAAGGAAAATTGAAACATTGCAATTAGTTAACTTAGGCGAAGAATGCTCCGCCCTTGTACTCAACAGACTCCCGCAAAAGAAAATTGATCCCGGAAGCTTCACATTTCCTTGCTCGATCGGGGACTCCCCCGTTCGTAATGCACTAGCCGACCTTGGGGCTAGCATTAATCTCAATCCCGCATCAATGTTCAAAAGACTCGGCTTAGGAAAAACAAGTCCTACAAAGATGAGTATACAACTTGCTGATCGATCCGTCAAATTCCCGCAAGGTGTCTGATGAGTGTGTAGTGTAATATATTTTAAATGTATATTTAAGCCCCTTTTTACACTTTTAGCCAAGTTTTAAATTTATAAAACACGATATTTACGAACACTAAACACACATATGGGCAAGTGCACCCATCGTGGACGTAGTATAGTGTTGGTAAGATACCGAGGTCGTCCAAGGACACAAGAGCTTTTAATACCGGTTTATCCTCAACGTCTAATCAAATCAAAAAGTGAGAAAAATGTTTTAAACTAAGAAAAATAAAAACTAACTAAATGCTGAAAAATAAAATAAAATAAAAACAGATAGACAAGATGAATCACTTGGATCCGACACGTGTGTTAGTATAACCTTTGATTATTTTCGCACTTTTGCACTTGTTTAAGAGATTATCTTAGTTATTGTAGTAGGCCCCTCTTTTGAAGGCGACATTACCCTCAACCCAGTAGTTTGAGTCAGCAAGGATACAATCCTAAAGGGTCGGATTATTGAAAGATAATGAATTAAGTTATTAATGCAAATTATGGTAGGCCCCGCTTTTGGCGGTGACGTTACCCTCGGCTAAGTAGTCTGAGTCAGCAGGGATACAGTCCTAAATAGCCGGGTTATAGTATTAATAGTAGTTAACTTATGAGGGGGTCAAAGAGTTTGGATCCCCGCCATCCAATACCTATGGGCATTGAAGGAGATCCTACTAAATTTGACCCAGGTCCCAAGCAGGACCTCTAAACGCTGAACAAGGGCAAGACCCTTACCAAACCGTTCCCTTAACCCCCGACCAGGTAGCCAACATACCTCCATATAGACCGTGGAAATATGAATGGTGAAAATCTTTTATTTTATATAGACAGTAAAATAATGCCAAGACACCACGGACAAACGATAAGGAAAGATCACCTTCAACATAAGTAACTAGTTATTAAAGTCATTAATACAAAACCAAATAAAAAGTGCAAAAGATTAAAAATAAAAAGTATTATACTAAACACTTGTCTTCACCAAGTGATGTAAGAGACTTAGGCAAACATGGCCTTGATTGTCAAGAACTCTTACGATCAATCTTGGATCCCGAGACGACTCACACACTCTACGATGGACAATGGATGATGGTGGTGGATGATGGTGTTATGGTGGTGGTGGGTGGTGGATGAAGTGTGAGAGAGGTGGTGTGCCAAGGAATGAGATGGAATGAAACCAAGCACCCCTATTTATAGGCTGAACAGAAGGCTGGGCACGGCCCCGTGTCCGCTGGACACGCCCCCGTGCCCGTCTGACATTCTCTCTCTTCATTAATTGTAATTCGCAATTACAATTAATGCGCCTGCTGTACTTTCACCACGCCCCCGTGCCCGCTGGACACGGCCCCGTGGTGGGCAATGGAAGCTTCTACTGGTTTGTCTTTTCTGCTGCTTCTTGGGCACGGCCCCGTGTTCGCTGGACACGGGGCGTGTTCAGTCTTCTGTTTTCTCTTCTTTGCCTTGGGAGGTGCCGTTGAGGATCCGGGCAGTCTACTTTTATTCCTTTTCTTGTATTTATGCTAGAATTAGTTGTCTTTTTGCTTCTTTTGTGATTTTGAGCTCATTTCATCCTGAAAATACAAAAGGAAGACAAAAACACTCTTTTTCCAACATTAGTACTTAAAAAGGGTTAGTTTTATGCCTTAATTGATGTGATTTATATGTTGCATTTTACACACATCAAATACCCCCACACTTGAACTTTTGCTTGTCCTCAAGCAAAACTCTTTTAAATGTGGCTTACACTCCCAAATGGAATAGGTAGAAGAGAAAGTTTTTTAGCTTGTCCTAGAGTGTCGGGAATCCAAGGTCTTTGTAAGTTTTATTTTTATTTATTTACAATCCTATTCGTTATGATTTATTTTGAATGTTTCATAAGATAAATTACTTATTTGGGCATAGCATGCCTTATTAAAATTCCATTTATATACAAGTTCACATACCTCGCGGGGGATCACTCAACACTCGGCCGAAGGTGTAATTTTTAGTGAATCACTCGAGAGCGGCATGGAACTTACGCCTTCCATAGGCTTGCCAAGCAATCAATCCTCCTCCTTTTTAACTTTTTACCTTTGTAAATATCAAGAGGACTTTTGGGGTGAAGGGTTAGGCTTGGGTTAAAGGTGGTTGGTTGGGTTAGTTAGAAAAAAAGGGCGAAAATCGTAAAAAGCGTCGGTTTTCGTGACATACCTTGTTTTTAATGACTTTTTATTTTGAAGTATTTCTCCAAACAAGCTTTTATATAGCTTTTGTTTGTTTTTGACTTCATCATTGTTTTTTTTTTCACATAAAAAGGCGAGATTACGAAAAACCGAGCTTGTTACTAAAATAAAGGGTGAAAAATAAAAAGGGTTTTTGGTGGGTAAAAAGGGTTTTGGGGTAATGAAATGAAAGGTTTAGGCTCAAAGGGGCTATCTAGGGGGATTTTGGGTAGGTGGTAAAAAAATGAAAAATAATGGTTTAGAAAGAAAAATATGCTTAGTCCTAATGCCTCCATCACTTACTTACTTGGGTTTAAGTTGGTAAGGACCGGGAATGTATCGTCGTGGCAAGTTCTAGAGTTGTAAGGACCAAGCGGCTATTCACACAAGAAACGAAAAATAAGCATTTAGTCTAAATATGTATATTTTTATGCTCAATAAAGGCTCAAAACTCACTTTTGTAGGAATGGGTTTTTAATGTGATCAAGTATATATAATCGAATTTTTAACTAGACTTGTTGTGCCGTTTCGTAATTTTCTTATGTTGGTTCTTTGTTATCACGACGCTATCGGTTGTAAATTTGTAACAATATAACCTTTTTAGAACTTGTTATTCCCAACTTAAACTAAGACAAGTAAATGATAAAAAAATGAAAAAATTTTTGAAAAAATTTGGGGTGTTTAGCGGTTCCAATAGAGTTTTGTGTAAGGCTTGTATTTAGAATTTGCAAAAATTCAAGGTTTTAGCATCCCCCCCACACTTAAATTACACATTGTCCTCAATGTGTCCAAAAATAAGGTTTTTAGTTGATTAGAATGTGTAAAAGTAGGTTAAAAAGCAAAGATTTATGTTACTGGCAGTCTGGACACGGCCCCGTGTCCATTGGACACGGCCCCGTGGCGAACTGCCAGTAATGAAAACTTACAGAATATGAACACGGGGGCGTGTTGGGTGGACACGGCCTCGTGTCTGGCAAATAATTGCAGGTCAGTAAGCAAACAACAGGCCTGGGAGAGGAACACGGGGGCGTGTCGGCTGGACACGTCCCCGTGTGGACAGTCTGTGAGCCTGAAAAACATGTTTTGTCTCCCGGTTTCTCCATTTTGGGGCTGCAAGTGCTAATGTTTTGCACTTTAACCCTTGCATTGCACCTGTTTAATCACTCAATACCAAACCAAACAAACATAAACCATCCTAAATTACCAACGTTAATTGTCTCCACGCATAAAGTAAAAATAAAACAAAGATGAAAAAAAACAGTTAAAGAAAGTAAATTGTTCAACAAGCGGCACGCAGGCCGTAAATTGTTCGATAGAGAAGGGTACTTAAACCTGTGGGCTCATCACCAACCTGCCCCTTGTTCCTTCAAGCCTCCTACTCCATGTCTTCATCGCTACCATCACCTTCACCCCCATGCCTCGCCATGTACTCCCGGATGTTACCGATATCATCTTGTATATCGTTAATGTTGCGCTCGATAGCTCCAACCCGGTGGTATGTGTTGTTGGCGAGATTGTAGGTGTTCCTGGTGCACATGAGGTTTTCCTGCAAAAGATCATGCAAACTTTGAAAGTTAGGAAAACCGCCTCCTTGAGAGGAGGATTGACCCGGATCGCCCTGGGGTTGGTACTGATAATGGGGAGGTGGTGCATGAAGAACTAGAGCCTCCTGCGGGTTCCATGCATAGCCTTGTGTCCTTTGAAAGCTCACCGTCCCGTCTTCCGCCTCATAAAGTAAGTTCATGGCTCGGCAAATGTGGTAATCAACTCGTCCCGACCATGGACTCCTTTCAAAGGACATTGGGATATTCGTGAAATGCTTGAAAAGACGGTACACCCATCCCCCGAAGAAGATAGGTGTAGGAGCGTGAGCAAGGCGATTTAGGTGCATGTTTCGTAACAAGAGATAAGGAACATCGAGAGGCTTCTGGTTGTGGATGCAGTGAAGGACAACCAAATCTTTCAACCCTACAACGCCACTACTGTCGTGACGCTGGTTCAGCGAGTAGGTGAGGAGCTTGTGAATGTAGCGGTAAAGCGGGTCCCTCAGTTTGGTACTCTTGGTGCTGCTAGGGTTGTAGATTCCTTCACCGATCTGAGCCCATGCGGCTTGACGTTCAGTTGCATCCAAGTCTCGTAATCCCCCGGTATTCTCTTCATTCCCCGATTCCTCTTCACTATATAGCCCTATGATAGATCCAAACTGTGCCATGGAGGTTGTGAACGTGGTCCCTCCACATCGGAATGTGACCGCCTCATGGTCAAACGGTTCACACCTTGAGTTGAAAATGAAAGTACTGTAAAACTCCATTGTGCATTGATGCACCGACCGAAGCCGGGTGTTCAATGCAACTGCCAGTGGACCTCTCACGATGTTGTTGAATCGGTCAAGTTGATTCACCATGGTTAACAAGTCGGTACATGCCCGCCTAGGGTACTCCTCCAGTCTTGTTTGTAGTATTTCGTACCGTGCCCTAGCGTCAAGTTCGCTTGCGTTGAACCTCGTGAATTTTGACATCTGAAAGAATACATCAAAGGTTAGTATGAAACAAGGATATTTGAAGTGAAACTGCAAACAGTGGGCTGGACACGGCCCCGTGTTCAGCGGACACGGCCCCGTGTCCAGGCGTCTGTAGCCCAAAAATTTCATTTTTCGTCCCGGTTTCGAAAACCTGAAAATTTTTAGCCTAATAGTAGCGGTTTCCCCCGAAAATGAAACCCTAAGTGTCGTTTTTCCCAAAACAAACCGTTTACCCTTTCAATTTCGTGTTTTTCGGTTCAAGAACAAGGGTTTGGGGTTTTAGTTGGAAATCGAACGAATCTATCAACAATACATGTTTATTTACTTCCTACTATACTAATCTAAACTACTACTAACAGATTTCATCAAAAATTTTGAGTTCGATCCGGATGAACATGAAGAACCCTAGATTTTTCCCCAATTTTTGATGTTTTAACTACATGCAAGTAACTAATCTAACTACTAGAGATGATAGAATCATACCTTGACGTTGTTAAACTCGGTAGTGACGTCGGAAAACTGCAGAAAATCGCCTGGAACCAGAGCGTTTTCGGCTATACGGGGCGTGTGGAATGGTGTAACTGATAGGAAAAGAGGGTTTTATCCCGACAGTTGCCTCGACCACGGCCGTGTGCCGAGCAAAGTTTTTGAAATTTCTTTTTTTTTTTTTTTTTTTTTTTACGATGTTGCTCGTGTGCATGCCCCTTATTTCAAAAATGGCTAGAGACTTACCGGTTTTAAACGTACACTTACCTGTAACATGTCGGGTATGAGTTTATTCGTTAACCGTTTGAAGTGAGATCTCCTCTCCTCATCCTCAATGGATCCTCGGTAGAGTTTTAGCCGTTGGCCATTGACTTAATGGTATTCCATTTCGAGTTTTAATTTCTACTGCACCGTGTGGAAAACATGGGTGACGGAAAAAGGTCCTGACCACCTAGATTTTAGCTTACCATGAAATAATCGAGTCGTGAAATTAAACAATTAGAACTTGATCTCCTATCCGAAATTCATTAGATTTAATATATTTATCGTGTAAATTTTTCATTCTTCTTTATAATTTTGGAGTTAGAATATGCATAATTCCTTAGCTCGTCTAATTCATTTATTTGACAAATTGATTTTTACCGCG